>NW_027141332.1:3413670-3724003 GCF_036365525.1 Heterodontus francisci | reverse complement strand
AGCCACTCTCTGACACTCTCTGACACTTTCTGAATCTCTCTGACACTATCTGACACTTTCTGAAACTTTCTGACACTCTCTGACACTCTCTGATACTTTCTGACACTCTCGGACAATCTTTGACAATCTCTGACAAACTCACAAACACTCAGAAACTCTCTGACCCTTTCTGACACTCTCTGAAACACTTTGACACTCTTTGACAATCTCAGACAGTGTCTGACTGTCTCTGAAACTCTCTGACAATCTCTGAAACTGACTGAAACTCTCTAACACTCTCTAACACTCTCTGACACTCTCTGACACTCTCTGAAGCTCTCTGAAACTCTCTGACACCCCGTGACATTCTCTGAAACTCTCTGACAGGCTCTGACACTCTCTGACACTCTGTGACACTCTCTGAAAATCTCTGACACTCTCTGACACTCTCTGACAAACTCAGAAACTGTCAGAAACTCTCTGACACTCTCTGAAACTCTCTGACAATCTCTGACACGCTCTGAAACTCTCAGACACTCTCTGACACTCTCAGACACTCTCTGACACTCTCAGACACTTTCTGAAACTCTTTGACACTATCTGACACTTTCTGAAACTTCCTGACACTCTCTGACAATCTCTGACACTCTCTGACAGTCTCTGATACTCTCTGACACTCTCGGACAATCTCCGACACTCTCTGACAAACTCACAAACTCTCAGAAACTCAATGACTCTCTCAGACACTCTCAGACACTCTCTGGCACTCTCTGAAACTTTCTGACACTCTCTGAAACACACTGAATCTCTCTGAAACTCTCTGAAACTCTCTGACAATCTCAGGAACTCTCTGAAACTCTGTGACACATTCTGACACTCTCTGACACACTGCCACACTCTCTGAAGCTCTCTGACACTCTCTGAAACTCTTTGACACTCTCTGAGACTCTCAGAAACTCTCTGACACTCTCTGACACTCACTGACACTATCTGACACTCTCTAAAACTCTCTGACACACTCAGCCACTCTCTGACACTTTCTGAATCTCTCTGACACTATCTGACACTTTCTGAAACTTTCTGACACTCTCTGACACTCTCTGACACTCTCTGACACTCTCTGACACTCTCGGACTATCTCTGACACTCTCTGACAAACTCACAAACTCTCAGAAACTCTCTGACTCTTTCTGACACTCTCTGAAACACTTTGACACTCTTTGACAATCTCAGACAGTGTCTGACTGTCTCTAACACTCTCTGACACTCTCTGAAAATCTCCGACACTCTCTGAAACTCTCAGATACTCTCTGACATTCTCTGACACGCTCTGAAACTCTCTGACACTCTCTGAAACTCTCTGATACTCTCTGACACTCTCAGACACTTTCTGAAACTCTTTGACACTATCTGACACTTTCTGAAACTTCCTGACACTCTCTGACAATCTCTGACACTCTCTGACAGTCTCTGATACTCTCTGACACTCTCGGACAATCTCCGACACTCTCTGACAAACTCACAAACTCTCAGAAACTCAATGACTCTCTCAGACACTCTCAGACACTCTCTGGCACTCTCTGAAACTTTCTGACACTCTCTGAAACACACTGAAGCTCTCTGAAACTCTCTGAAACTCTCTGACAATCTCAGGAACTCTCTGAAACTCTGTGACACATTCTGACACTCTCTGACACACTGCCACACTCTCTGAAGCTCTCTGACACTCTCTGAAACTCTTTGACACTCTCTGAGACTCTCAGAAACTCTCTGACACTCTCTGACACTCACTGACACTATCTGACACTCTCTAAAACTCTCTTACACACTCAGCCACTCTCTGACACTTTCTGAATCTCTCTGACACTATCTGACACTTTCTGACACTCTCTGACACTCTCTGACACTCTCTGACACTCTCTGACACTCTCGGACTATCTCTGACACTCTCTGACAAACTCACAAACTCTCAGAAACTCTCTGACTCTTTCTGACACTCTCTGAAACACTTTGACACTCTTTGACAATCTCAGACAGTGTCTGACTGTCTCTAACACTCTCTGACACTCTCTGAAAATCTCCGACACTCTCTGAAACTCTCAGATACTCTCTGACATTCTCTGACACGCTCTGAAACTCTCTGACACTCTCTGAAACTCTCTGATACTCTCTGACAATCTCTGACACGCTCTGAAACTCTCTGACACTCTCTGACACTCTCAGCCACTCTCTGACACTCTCTGACACTTTCTGAATCTCTCTGACACTATCTGACACTTTCTGAAACTTTCTGACACTCTCTGACACTCTCTGATACTTTCTGACACTCTCGGACAATCTTTGACAATCTCTGACAAACTCACAAACACTCAGAAACTCTCTGACCCTTTCTGACACTCTCTGAAACACTTTGACACTCTTTGACAATCTCAGACAGTGTCTGACTGTCTCTGAAAATCTCTGACAATCTCTGAAACTGACTGAAACTCTCTAACACTCTCTGACACTCTCTGACACTCTCTGAAGCTCTCTGAAACTCTCTGACACCCCGTGACATTCTCTGAAACTCTCTGACAGGCTCTGACACTCTCTGACACTCTGTGACACTCTCTGAAAATCTCTGACACTCTCTGACACTCTCTGACAAACTCAGAAACTGTCAGAAACTCTCTGACACTATCTGACACTCTCTGACACTCTCTGACACTCTCGGACTATCTCTGACACTCTCTGACAAACTCACAAACTCTCAGAAACTCTCTGACTCTTTCTGACACTCTCTGAAACACTTTGACACTCTTTGACAATCTCAGACCGTGTCTGACTGTCTCTAACACTCTCTGACACTCTCTGACACTCTCTGAAGCTCTCCGAAACTCTCTGACACCCCGTGACATTCTCTGAAACTCTCTGACAGGTTCTGACACTCTCTGAAACTCTCTGAAGTTCTCTGAAACTCTCTGAAACTCTCAGAAACACTCAGAAACTCTCTGAAAGTCTCTGACACTCTCTGACACTCTGTGACACTCTCTGAAAATCTCTGACACTCTCTGACACTCTCTGACAAACTCAGAAACTCTCAGAAACTCTCTGACACTCTCTGAAACTCTCTGACACTCTCTGAAACTCTCAGACACTCTCTGACATTCTCTGACACTCTGAAACTCTCTGACAGTCTCTGAAACTCTTTGATACTCTCTGAAAATCTCTGACACGCTCTGAAACTCTCTGACACTCTCTGAAACTCTCAGACACTCTCGGAAACTCTCTGACACTTTCTGAATCACTCTGACAATATCTGATACTTTCTGAAACTTTCTGACACTCTCTGACACTCTCTGACACTCTCTGATACTCTCTGACACTCTCGGATAATCTCTGACACTCTCTGACAAACTCACAAACTCTCAGAAACTCTCTGACTCTCTCTGACTCTCTCAGACACTCTCAGAAACTCTCAGAAACCCACTGGCACTCTCTGACACTCTCAGAAAATCTCTGAAACTCTCTGACACTCTCTGAAACTCTCTGACAATCTCTGACACGCTCTGAAACTCTCAGACACTCTCTGACACGCTCAGACACTCTCTGACACTCTCAGACACTTTCTGAAACTCTTTGACACTATCTGACACTTTCTGAAACTTCCTGACACTCTCTGACAATCTCTGACACTCTCTGACACTCTCTGAAAATCTCTGACACTCTCTGACACTCTCTGACAAACTCAGAAACTCTCAGAAACTCTCTGACACTCTCTGAAACTCTCTGACACTCTCTGAAACTCTCAGACACTCTCTGACATTCTCTGACACTCTGAAACTCTCTGACAGTCTCTGAAACTCTTTGATACTCTCTGAAAATCTCTGACACGCTCTGAAACTCTCTGACACTCTCTGAAACTCTCAGACACTCTCGGAAACTCTCTGACACTTTCTGAATCACTCTGACAATATCTGATACTTTCTGAAACTTTCTGACACTCTCTGACACTCTCTGACACTCTCTGATACTCTCTGACACTCTCGGATAATCTCTGACACTCTCTGACAAACTCACAAACTCTCAGAAACTCTCTGACTCTCTCTGACTCTCTCAGACACTCTCAGAAACTCTCAGAAACCCACTGGCACTCTCTGACACTCTCAGAAAATCTCTGAAACTCTCTGACACTCTCTGAAACTCTCTGACAATCTCTGACACGCTCTGAAACTCTCAGACACTCTCTGACACTCTCAGACACTCTCTGACACTCTCAGACACTTTCTGAAACTCTTTGACACTATCTGACACTTTCTGAAACTTCCTGACACTCTCTGACAATCTCTGACACTCTCTGACACTCTCTGAAAATCTCTGACACTCTCTGACACTCTCTGACAAACTCAGAAACTCTCAGAAACTCTCTGACACTCTCTGAAACTCTCTGACACTCTCTGAAACTCTCAGACACTCTCTGACATTCTCTGACACTCTCTGAAACTCTCTGACAGTCTCTGAATCTCTTTGATACTCTCTGAAAATCTCTGACACGCTCTGAAACTCTCTGACACTCTCTGAAACTCTCAGACACTCTCGGAAACTCTCTGACACTTTCTGAATCACTCTGACAATATCTGATACTTTCTGAAACTTTCTGACACTCTCTGACACTCTCTGACACTCTCTGATACTCTCTGACACTCTCGGACAATCTCTGACACTCTCTGACAAACTCACAAACTCTCAGAAACTCTCTGACTCTCTCTGACTCTCTCAGACACTCTCAGAAACTCTCAGAAACCCACTGGCACTCTCTGACACTCTCAGAAAATCTCTGAAACTCTCTGACACTCTCTGAAACTCTCTGACAATCTCTGACACGCTCTGAAACTCTCAGACACTCTCTGACACTCTCAGACACTCTCTGACACTCTCAGACACTTTCTGAAACTCTTTGACACTATCTGACACTTTCTGAAACTTCCTGACACTCTCTGACAATCTCTGACACTCTCTGACAGTCTCTGATACTCTCTGACACTCTCGGACAATCTCTGACACTCTCTGACAAACTCACAAACTCTCAGAAACTCAATGACTCTCTCAGACACTCTCAGACACTCTCTGGCACTCTCTGAAACTTTCTGACACTCTCTGAAACACACTGAAGCTCTCTGAAACTCTGAAACTCTCTGACAATCTCAGGAAATCTCTGAAACTCTGTGACACATTCTGACACTCTCTGACACACTGCCACACTCTCTGAAGCTCTCTGACACTCTCTGAAACTCTTTGACACTCTCTGAGACTCTCAGAAACTCTCTGACACTCTCTGACACTCACTGACACTATCTGACACTCTCTAAAACTCTCTGACACACTCAGCCACTCTCTGACACTTTCTGAATCTCTCTGACACTATCTGACACTTTCTGAAACTTTCTGACACTCTCTGACACTCTCTGACACTCTCTGACACTCTCTGACACTCTCGGACTATCTCTGACACTCTCTGACAAACTCACAAACTCTCAGAAACTCTCTGTCTCTTTCTGACACTCTCTGAAACACTTTGACACTCTTTGACAATCTCAGACAGTGTCTGACTGTCTCTAACACTCTCTGACACTCTCTGACACTCTCTGAAGCTCTCTGAAACTCTCTGACACCCCGTGACATTCTCTGAAACTCTCTGACAGGCTCTGACACTCTCTGAAACTCTCTGAAGTTCTCTGAAACTCTCTGAAACTCTCAGAAACACTCAGAAACTCTCTGAAAGTCTCTGACACTCTCTGACACTCTGTGACACTCTCTGAAAATCTCTGACACTCTCTGACACTCTCTGACAAACTCAGAAACTCTCAGAAACTCTCTGACACTCTCTGAAACTCTCTGACACTGTCTGAAACTCTCAGACACTCTCTGACATTCTCTGACACTCTCTGAAACTCTCTGACAGTCTCTGAAACTCTTTGATACTCTCTGAAAATCTCTGACACGCTCTGAAACTCTCTGACACTCTCTGAAACTCTCAGACACTCTCGGAAACTCTCTGACACTTTCTGAATCACTCTGACAATATCTGATACTTTCTGAAACTTTCTGACACTCTCTGACACTCTCTGACACTCTCTGATACTCTCTGACACTCTCGGACAATCTCTGACACTCTCTGACAAACTCACAAACTCTCAGAAACTCTCTGACTCTCTCTGACTCTCTCAGACACTCTCAGAAACTCTCAGAAACCCACTGGCACTCTCTGACACTCTCAGAAAATCTCTGAAACTCTCTGACACTCTCTGAAACTCTTTGACATTCACTGAAACTCTCTGAAACTCTCTGACACTCTCTGACACTGTCTGAATCTCTCTGAAACTCTCTGATACTCTCTGACACCCTCTGACACGCTCTGAAGCTATCTGAAACTATCTGACACCCTGTGACATTCTCTGAAACATTCTGACAGGCTCTGAAACTCTCTGAAACTCTCTGAAGCTCTGTGAAACTCTCTGCAACTCTCTGAAACTCTCAGAAACTCTCAGAAACTCCCTGAAAGTCTCTGACACTCTCTGACACTCTCTGACACTCTCTGAAGCTCTCTGAAACTCTCTGACTCCCCGTGACATTCTCTGAAACTCTCTGACACTCTCTGACACTCTCTGAAACTCTCTGAAGTTCTCTAAAACTCTCTGAAACTCTCAGAAACACTCAGAAACTCTCTGAAAGTCTCTGACACTCTCTGACACTCTGTGACACTCTGAAAATCTCTGACACTCTCTGACACTCTCTGACAAACTCAGAAACTCTCAGAAACTCTCTGACACTCTCTGAAACTCTCTGACACTCTCTGAAACTCTCAGACACTCTCTGACATTCTCTGACACTCTCTGAAACTCTCTGACAGTCTCTGAAACTCTTTGATACTCTCTGAAAATCTCTGACACGCTCTGAAACTCTCTGACACTCTCTGAAACTCTCAGACACTCTCGGAAACTCTCTGACACTTTCTGAATCACTCTGACAATATCTGATACTTTCTGAAACTTTCTGACACTCTCTGACACTCTCTGACACTCTCTGATACTCTCTGACACTCTCGGACAATCTCTGACACTCTCTGACAAACTCACAAACTCTCAGAAACTCTCTGACTCTCTCTGACTCTCTCAGACACTCTCAGAAACTCTCAGAAACCCACTGGCACTCTCTGACACTCTCAGAAAATCTCTGAAACTCTCTGACACTCTCTGAAACTCTTTGACATTCACTGAAACTCTCTGAAACTCTCTGACACTCTCTGACACTGTCCGAATCTCTCTGAAACTCTCTGACACTCTCTGACACCCTCTGACACGCTCTGAAGCTCTCTGAAACTATCTGACACCCTGTGACATTCTCTGAAACATTCTGACAGGCTCTGAAACTCTCTGAAACTCTCTGAAGCTCTGTGAAAGTCTCTGCAACTCTCAGAAACTCTCAGAAACTCTCAGAAACTCCCTGAAAGTCTCTGACACTCTCTGACACTCTCTGAAGCTCTCTGAAACTCTCTGACTCCCCGTGACATTCTCTGAAACTCTCTGACACTCTCTGACACTCTCTGAAACTCTCTGAAGTTCTCTAAAACTCTCTGAAACTCTTAGAAACACTCAGAAACTCTCTGAAAGTCTCTGACACTCTCTGACACTCTGTGACACTCTGAAAATCTCTGACACTCTCTGACACTCTCTGACAAACTCAGAAACTCTCAGAAACTCTCTGACACTCTCTGAAACTCTCTGACACTCTCTGAAACTCTCAGACACTCTCTGACATTCTCTGACACTCTCTGAAACTCTCTGACAGTCTCTGAAACTCTTTGATACTCTCTGACAATCTCTGACACGCTCTGAAACTCTCTGACACTCTCCGAAACTCTCAGACACTCTCGGAAACTCTCTGACACTTTCTGAATCACTCTGACACTATCTGATACTTTCTGAAACTTTCTGACACTCTCTGACACTCTCGGATACTCTCTGACACTCTCGGACAATCTCTGACACTCTCTGACAAACTCACAAACTCTCAGAAACTCTCTGACTCTCTCTGACTCTCTCAGACACTCTCAGAAACTGTCGGAAACCCACTGGCACTCTCTGACACTCTCAGAAAATCTCTGAAACTCTCTGACACTCTCTGAAACTCTTTGACACTCACTGAAACTCTCTGAAACTCTCTGACACTCTCTGATACTGTCTGAATCTCTCTGAAACTCTCTGACACTCTCTGAAACTGACTGAAACTCTCTGACACTCTCTGACACCCTCTGACACTCTCTGAAGCTCTCTGAATCTATCTCACACCCTGTGACATTCTCTGAAACACTCTGACAGGCTCTGACACTCTCTGAAACTCTCTGAAGCTCTCTGAAAGTCTCTGCAACTCTCTGAAACTCTCAGAAACTCTCAGAAACTCCCTGAAAGTCTCTGACACTCTCTGACACTCTGTGACACTCTCCGAAAATCTCTGACACTCTCTGACACTCTCTGACAAAGTCAGAAACTCTCAGAAACTCTCTGACACTCTCTGAAACTCTCTGACACGCTCTGAAACTCTCTGACACTCTCTGACATTCTCTGACACGCTCCTAAACTCTGTGACACTCTCTGAAACTCTCTGATACTCTCTGACAATCTCTGACACGCTCTGAAACTCTCTGACACTCTCTGACACTCTCAGCCACTCTCTGACACTCTCTGACACTTTCTGAATCTCTCTGACACTATCTGACACTTTCTGAAACTTTCTGACACTCTCTGACACTCTCTGATACTCTCTGACACTCTCTGAAACTCTCTGAAGTTCTCTGAAACTCTCTGAAACTCTCAGAAACACTCAGAAACTTTCTGAAAGTCTCTGACACTCTCTGACACTCTGTGACACTCTCTGAAAAACTCTGACACTCTCTGACACTCTCTGACAAACTCAGAAACTCTCAGAAACTCTCTGACACTCTCTGAAACTCTCTGACACTGTCTGAAACTCTCAGACACTCTCTGACATTCTCTGACACTCTCTGAAACTCTCTGACAGTCTCTGAAACTTTCTGATACTCTCTGACAATCTCTGACACGCTCTGAAACTCTCTGACACTCTCTGAAACTCTCAGACACTCTCGGAAACTCTCTGACACTTTCTGAATCTTTCTGACACTATCTGATACTTTCTGAAACTTTCTGACACTCTCTGACACTCGCTGATACTCTCTGACACTCTCGGACAATCTCTGACACTCTCTGACAAACTCACAAACTCTCAGAAACTCTCTGACTCTCTCTGACTCTCTCAGACACTCTCTGAAACTCTCTGAAACTCTCTGACACTCTCTGACACTCTCTGAATCTCTCAGACACTCTCTGACACTCTCTGACACACTCTGAAAATCTCTGACACTCTCTGACACTCTCTGAAACTCTCTGAAACTCTCCGGCACCCTCTGAAACTCTCTGAAACTCTCTGACACTCTCTGACACTTTCTGAAACTCTCTGACACTCTCTGACACTCTCAGACACTCTCTGACACTCTCTTACACTTTCTGACTCTCTCTGACACTCTCTGAAGCTCTCTCAAACTGTCTGACACCCTGTGACACTCTCTGAAACTCTCTGAAAGGCTCTGACACTCTCTGAAACTTTCTGAAAGTCTCTGACACTCTCTGAAACTCTTTGATACTCTCTGAAAATCTCTGACACGCTCTGAAACTTTCTGACACTCTCTGAAACTCTCAGACACTCTCGGAAACTCTCTGACACTTTCTGAATCACTCTGACAATATCTGATACTTTCTGAAACTTTCTGACACTCTCTGACACTCTCTGACACTCTCTGATACTCTCTGACACTCTCGGACAATCTCTGACACTCTCTGACAAACTCACAAACTCTCAGAAACTCTCTGACTCTCTCTGACTCTCTCAGACACTCTCAGAAACTCTCAGAAACCCACTGGCACTCTCTGACACTCTCAGCCACTCTCTGACACTCTCTGACACTTTCTGAATCTCTCTGACACTATCTGACACTTTCTGAAACTTTCTGACACTCTCTGACACTCTCTGATACTCTCTGACACTCTCGGACAATCTCTGACACTCTCTGACAAACTCACAAACTCTCAGAAACTCTCTGACTCTTTCTGACAATCTCTGAAACACTTTGACACTCTTTGACAATCTCAGACAGTGTCTGACTGTCTCTGAAACTCTCTGACACTCTCTGAAACTGACTGAATCTCTCTAACACTCTCTGACACTCTCTGACACTCTCTGAAGCTCTCTGAAATTCTCTGACACCCCGTGACAATCTCTGAAACTCTCTGACAGGCTCTGACACTCTCTGAAACTCTCTGAAGTTCTCTGAAACTCTCTGAAACTCTCAGAAACACTCAGAAACTCTCTGAAAGTCTCTGACACTCTCTGACACTCTGTGACACTCTGAAAATCTCTGACACTCTCTGACACTCTCTGACAAACTCAGAAACTCTCAGAAACTCTCTGATACTCTCTGAAACTCTCTGACACTGTCTGAAACTCTCAGACACTCTCTGACATTCTCTGACACTCTCTGAAACTCTCTGACAGTCTCTGAAACTCTTTGATACTCTCTGAAAATCTCTGACACGCTCTGAAACTCTCTGACACTCTCTGAAACTCTCAGACACTCTCGGAAACTCTCTGACACTTTCTGAATCACTCTGACAATATCTGATACTTTCTGAAACTTTCTGACACTCTCTGACACACTCTGACACTCTCTGATACTCTCTGACACTCTCGGACAATCTCTGACACTCTCTGACAAACTCACAAACTCTCAGAAACTCTCTGACTCTCTCTGACTCTCTCAGACACTCTCAGAAACTCTCAGAAACCCACTGGCACTCTCTGACACTCTCAGAAAATCTCTGAAACTCTCTGACACTCTCTGAAACTCTCTGACAATCTCTGACACGCTCTGAAACTCTCAGACACTCTCTGACACTCTCAGACACTCTCTGACACTCTCAGACACTTTCTGAAACTCTTTGACACTATCTGACACTTTCTGAAACTTCCTGACACTCTCTGACAATCTCTGACACTCTCTGACACTCTCTGAAAATCTCTGACACTCTCTGACACTCTCTGACAAACTCAGAAACTCTCAGAAACTCTCTGACACTCTCTGAAACTCTCTGACACTCTCTGAAACTCTCAGACACTCTCTGACATTCTCTGACACTCTCTGAAACTCTCTGACAGTCTCTGAAACTCTTTGATACTCTCTGAAAATCTCTGACACGCTCTGAAACTCTCTGACACTCTCTGAAACTCTCAGACACTCTCGGAAACTCTCTGACACTTTCTGAATCACTCTGACAATATCTGATACTTTCTGAAACTTTCTGACACTCTCTGACACTCTCTGACACTCTCTGATACTCTCTGACACTCTCGGACAATCTCTGACACTCTATGACAAACTCACAAACTCTCAGAAACTCTCTGACTCTCTCTGACTCTCTCAGACACTCTCAGAAACTCTCAGAAACCCACTGGCACTCTCTGACACTCTCAGAAAATCTCTGAAACTCTCTGACACTCTCTGAAACTCTCTGACAATCTCTGACACGCTCTGAAACTCTCAGACACTCTCTGACACTCTCAGACACTCTCTGACACTCTCAGACACTTTCTGAAACTCTTTGACACTATCTGACACTTTCTGAAACTTCCTGACACTCTCTGACAATCTCTGACACTCTCTGACAGTCTCTGATACTCTCTGACACTCTCGGACAATCTCTGACACTCTCTGACAAACTCACAAACTCTCAGAAACTCAATGACTCTCTCAGACACTCTCAGACACTCTCTGGCACTCTCTGAAACTTTCTGACACTCTCTGAAACACACTGAAGCTCTCTGAAACTCTCTGAAACTCTCTGACAATCTCAGGAACTCTCTGAAACTCTGTGACACATTCTGACACCCTCTGACACACTGCCACACTCTCTGAAGCTCTCTGACACTCTCTGAAACTCTTTGACACTCTCTGAGACTCTCAGAAACTCTCTGACACTCTCTGACACTCACTGACACTATCTGACACTCTCTAAAACTCTCTGACACACTCAGCCACTCTCTGACACTTTCTGAATCTCTCTGACACTATCTGACACTTTCTGAAACTTTCTGACACTCTCTGACACTCTCTGACACTCTCTGACACTCTCGGACTATCTCTGACACTCTCTGACAAACTCACAAACTCTCAGAAACTCTCTGACTCTTTCTGACACTCTCTGAAACACTTTGACACTCTTTGACAATCTCAGACAGTGTCTGACTGTCTCTAACACTCTCTGACACTCTCTGACACTTTCTGAAGCTCTCTGAAACTCTCTGACACCCCGTGACATTCTCTGAAACTCTCTGACAGGCTCTGACACTCTCTGAAACTCTCTGAAGTTCTCTGAAACTCTCTGAAACTCTCAGAAACACTCAGAAACTCTCTGAAAGTCTCTGACACTCTCTGACACTCTGTGACACTCTCTGAAAATCTCTGACACTCTCTGACACTCTCTGACAAACTCAGAAACTCTCAGAAACTCTCTGACACTCTCTGAAACTCTCTGACACTCTCTGAAACTCTCAGACACTCTCTGACATTCTCTGACACTCTCTGAAACTCTCTGACAGTCTCTGAAACTCTTTGATACTCTCTGAAAATCTCTGACACGCTCTGAAACTCTCTGACACTCTCTGAAACTCTCAGACACTCTCGGAAACTCTCTGACACTTTCTGAATCACTCTGACAATATCTGATACTTTCTGAAACTTTCTGACACTCTCTGACACTCTCTGATACTCTCTGACACTCTCGGACAATCTCTGACACTCTCTGACAAACTCACAAACTCTCTGAAACTCTCTGACACTCTCTGAAACTCTCAGACACTCTCTGACATTCTCTGACACTCTCTGAAACTCTCTGACAGTCGCTGAAACTCTTTGATACTCTCTGACAATCTCTGACACGCTCTGAAACTCTCTGACACTCTCCGAAACTCTCAGACACTCTCGGAAACTCTCTGACACTTTCTGAATCACTCTGACACTATCTGATACTTTCTGAAACTTTCTGACACTCTCTGACACTCTCGGATACTCTCTGACACTCTCGGACAATCTCTGACACTCTCTGACAAACTCACAAACTCTCAGAAACTCTCTGACTCTCTCTGACTCTCTCAGACACTCTCAGAAACTGTCGGAAACCCACTGGCACTCTCTGACACTCTCAGAAAATCTCTGAAACTCTCTGACACTCTCTGAAACTCTCTGACAATCTCTGACACGCTCTGAAACTCTCAGACACTCTCTGACACTCTCAGACACTCTCTGACACTCTCAGACACTTTCTGAAACTCTTTGACACTATCTGACACTTTCTGAAACTTCCTGACACTCTCTGACAATCTCTGACACTCTCTGACACTCTCTGAAAATCTCTGACACTCTCTGACACTCTCTGACAAACTCAGAAACTCTCAGAAACTCTCTGACACTCTCTGAAACTCTCTGACACTCTCTGAAACTCTCAGACACTCTCTGACATTCTCTGACACTCTCTGAAACTCTCTGACAGTCTCTGAAACTCTTTGATACTCTCTGAAAATCTCTGACACGCTCTGAAACTCTCTGACACTCTCTGAAACTCTCAGACACTCTCGGAAACTCTCTGACACTTTCTGAATCACTCTGACAATATCTGATACTTTCTGAAACTTTCTGACACTCTCTGACACTCTCTGACACTCTCTGATACTCTCTGACACTCTCGGACAATCTCTGACACTCTATGACAAACTCACAAACTCTCAGAAACTCTCTGACTCTCTCTGACTCTCTCAGACACTCTCAGAAACTCTCAGAAACCCACTGGCACTCTCTGACACTCTCAGAAAATCTCTGAAACTCTCTGACACTCTCTGAAACTCTCTGACAATCTCTGACACGCTCTGAAACTCTCAGACACTCTCTGACACTCTCAGACACTCTCTGACACTCTCAGACACTTTCTGAAACTCTTTGACACTATCTGACACTTTCTGAAACTTCCTGACACTCTCTGACAATCTCTGACACTCTCTGACAGTCTCTGATACTCTCTGACACTCTCGGACAATCTCTGACACTCTCTGACAAACTCACAAACTCTCAGAAACTCAATGACTCTCTCAGACACTCTCAGACACTCTCTGGCACTCTCTGAAACTTTCTGACACTCTCTGAAACACACTGAAGCTCTCTGAAACTCTCTGAAACTCTCTGACAATCTCAGGAACTCTCTGAAACTCTGTGACACATTCTGACACCCTCTGACACACTGCCACACTCTCTGAAGCTCTCTGACACTCTCTGAAACTCTTTGACACTCTCTGAGACTCTCAGAAACTCTCTGACACTCTCTGACACTCACTGACACTATCTGACACTCTCTAAAACTCTCTGACACACTCAGCCACTCTCTGACACTTTCTGAATCTCTCTGACACTATCTGACACTTTCTGAAACTTTCTGACACTCTCTGACACTCTCTGACACTCTCTGACACTCTCGGACTATCTCTGACACTCTCTGACAAACTCACAAACTCTCAGAAACTCTCTGACTCTTTCTGACACTCTCTGAAACACTTTGACACTCTTTGACAATCTCAGACAGTGTCTGACTGTCTCTAACACTCTCTGACACTCTCTGACACTTTCTGAAGCTCTCTGAAACTCTCTGACACCCCGTGACATTCTCTGAAACTCTCTGACAGGCTCTGACACTCTCTGAAACTCTCTGAAGTTCTCTGAAACTCTCTGAAACTCTCAGAAACACTCAGAAACTCTCTGAAAGTCTCTGACACTCTCTGACACTCTGTGACACTCTCTGAAAATCTCTGACACTCTCTGACACTCTCTGACAAACTCAGAAACTCTCAGAAACTCTCTGACACTCTCTGAAACTCTCTGACACTCTCTGAAACTCTCAGACACTCTCTGACATTCTCTGACACTCTCTGAAACTCTCTGACAGTCTCTGAAACTCTTTGATACTCTCTGAAAATCTCTGACACGCTCTGAAACTCTCTGACACTCTCTGAAACTCTCAGACACTCTCGGAAACTCTCTGACACTTTCTGAATCACTCTGACAATATCTGATACTTTCTGAAACTTTCTGACACTCTCTGACACTCTCTGATACTCTCTGACACTCTCGGACAATCTCTGACACTCTCTGACAAACTCACAAACTCTCTGAAACTCTCTGACACTCTCTGAAACTCTCAGACACTCTCTGACATTCTCTGACACTCTCTGAAACTCTCTGACAGTCGCTGAAACTCTTTGATACTCTCTGACAATCTCTGACACGCTCTGAAACTCTCTGACACTCTCCGAAACTCTCAGACACTCTCGGAAACTCTCTGACACTTTCTGAATCACTCTGACACTATCTGATACTTTCTGAAACTTTCTGACACTCTCTGACACTCTCGGATACTCTCTGACACTCTCGGACAATCTCTGACACTCTCTGACAAACTCACAAACTCTCAGAAACTCTCTGACTCTCTCTGACTCTCTCAGACACTCTCAGAAACTGTCGGAAACCCACTGGCACTCTCTGACACTCTCAGAAAATCTCTGAAACTCTCTGACACTCTCTGAAACTCTTTGACACTCACTGAAACTCTCTGAAACTCTCTGACACTCTCTGATACTGTCTGAATCTCTCTGAAACTCTCTGACACTCTCTGAAACTGACTGAAACTCTCTGACACTCTCTGACACCCTCTGACACTCTCTGAAGCTCTCTGAATCTATCTGACACCCTGTGACATTCTCTGAAACACTCTGACAGGCTCTGACACTCTCTGAAACTCTCTGAAGCTCTCTGAAAGTCTCTGCAACTCTCTGAAACTCTCAGAAACTCTCAGAAACTCCCTGAAAGTCTCTGACACTCTCTGACACTCTGTGACACTCGCCGAAAATCTCTGACACTCTCTGACACTCTCTGACAAACTCAGAAACTGTCAGAAACTCTCTGACAGTCTCTGAAACTCTCTGACACGCTCTGAAACTCTCTGACACTCTCTGACATTCTCTGACACGCTCCTAAACTCTGTGACACTCTCTGAAACTCTCTGATACTCTCTGACAATCTCTGACACGCTCTGAAACTCTCTGACACTCTCTGACACTCTCAGCCACTCTCTGACACTCTCTGACACTTTCTGAATCTCTCTGACACTATCTGACACTTTCTGAAACTTTCTGACACTCTCTGACACTCTCTGATACTCTCTGACACTCTCTGAAACCCTCTGAAGTTCTCTGAAACTCTCTGAAACTCTCAGAAACACTCAGAAACTTTCTGAAAGTCTCTGACACTCTCTGACACTCTGTGACACTCTCTGAAAAACTCTGACACTCTCTGACACTCTCTGACAAACTCAGAAACTCTCAGAAACTCTCTGACACTCTCTGAAACTCTCTGACACTGTCTGAAACTCTCAGACACTCTCTGACATTCTCTGACACTCTCTGAAACTCTCTGACAGTCTCTGAAACTTTCTGATACTCTCTGACAATCTCTGACACGCTCTGAAACTCTCTGACACTCTCTGAAACTCTCAGACACTCTCGGAAACTCTCTGACACTTTCTGAATCTTTCTGACACTATCTGATACTTTCTGAAACTTTCTGACACTCTCTGACACTCGCTGATACTCTCTGACACTCTCGGACAATCTCTGACACTCTCTGACAAACTCACAAACTCTCAGAAACTCTCTGACTCTCTCTGACTCTCTCAGACACTCTCTGAAACTCTCTGAAACTCTCTGACACTCTCTGACACTCTCTGAATCTCTCAGACACTCTCTGACACTCTCTGACACACTCTGAAAATCTCTGACACTCTCTGACACTCTCTGAAACTCTCTGAAACTCTCCGGCACCCTCTGAAACTCTCTGAAACTCTCTGACACTCTCTGACACTTTCTGAAACTCTCTGACACTCTCTGACACTCTCAGACACTCTCTGACACTCTCTTACACTTTCTGACTCTCTCTGACACTCTCTGAAGCTCTCTCAAACTGTCTGACACCCTGTGACACTCTCTGAAACTCTCTGAAAGGCTCTGACACTCTCTGAAACTTTCTGAAAGTCTCTGACACTCTCTGAAACTCTTTGATACTCTCTGAAAATCTCTGACACGCTCTGAAACTTTCTGACACTCTCTGAAACTCTCAGACACTCTCGGAAACTCTCTGACACTTTCTGAATCACTCTGACAATATCTGATACTTTCTGAAACTTTCTGACACTCTCTGACACTCTCTGACACTCTCTGATACTCTCTGACACTCTCGGACAATCTCTGACACTCTCTGACAAACTCACAAACTCTCAGAAACTCTCTGACTCTCTCTGACTCTCTCAGACACTCTCAGAAACTCTCAGAAACCCACTGGCACTCTCTGACACTCTCAGCCACTCTCTGACACTCTCTGACACTTTCTGAATCTCTCTGACACTATCTGACACTTTCTGAAACTTTCTGACACTCTCTGACACTCTCTGATACTCTCTGACACTCTCGGACAATCTCTGACACTCTCTGACAAACTCACAAACTCTCAGAAACTCTCTGACTCTTTCTGACAATCTCTGAAACACTTTGACACTCTTTGACAATCTCAGACAGTGTCTGACTGTCTCTGAAACTCTCTGACACTCTCTGAAACTGACTGAATCTCTCTAACACTCTCTGACACTCTCTGACACTCTCTGAAGCTCTCTGAAACTCTCTGACACCCCGTGACAATCTCTGAAACTCTCTGACAGGCTCTGACACTCTCTGAAACTCTCTGAAGTTCTCTGAAACTCTCTGAAACTCTCAGAAACACTCAGAAACTCTCTGAAAGTCTCTGACACTCTCTGACACTCTGTGACACTCTCTGAAAATCTCTGACACTCTCTGACACTCTCTGACAAACTCAGAAACTCTCAGAAACTCTCTGATACTCTCTGAAACTCTCTGACACTGTCTGAAACTCTCAGACACTCTCTGACATTCTCTGACACTCTCTGAAACTCTCTGACAGTCTCTGAAACTCTTTGATACTCTCTGAAAATCTCTGACACGCTCTGAAACTCTCTGACACTCTCTGAAACTCTCAGACACTCTCGGAAACTCTCTGACACTTTCTGAATCACTCTGACAATATCTGATACTTTCTGAAACTTTCTGACACTCTCTGACACACTCTGACACTCTCTGATACTCTCTGACACTCTCGGACAATCTCTGACACTCTCTGACAAACTCACAAACTCTCAGAAACTCTCTGACTCTCTCTGACTCTCTCAGACACTCTCAGAAACTCTCAGAAACCCACTGGCACTCTCTGACACTCTCAGAAAATCTCTGAAACTCTCTGACACTCTCTGAAACTCTCTGACAATCTCTGACACGCTCTGAAACTCTCAGACACTCTCTGACACTCTCAGACACTCTCTGACACTCTCAGACACTTTCTGAAACTCTTTGACACTATCTGACACTTTCTGAAACTTCCTGACACTCTCTGACAATCTCTGACACTCTCTGACACTCTCTGAAAATCTCTGACACTCTCTGACACTCTCTGACAAACTCAGAAACTCTCAGAAACTCTCTGACACTCTCTGAAACTCTCTGACACTCTCTGAAACTCTCAGACACTCTCTGACATTCTCTGACACTCTCTGAAACTCTCTGACAGTCTCTGAAACTCTTTGATACTCTCTGAAAATCTCTGACACGCTCTGAAACTCTCTGACACTCTCTGAAACTCTCAGACACTCTCGGAAACTCTCTGACACTTTCTGAATCACTCTGACAATATCTGATACTTTCTGAAACTTTCTGACACTCTCTGACACTCTCTGACACTCTCTGATACTCTCTGACACTCTCGGACAATCTCTGACACTCTCTGACAAACTCACAAACTCTCAGAAACTCTCTGACTCTCTCTGACTCTCTCAGACACTCTCAGAAACTCTCAGAAACCCACTGGCACTCTCTGACACTCTCAGAAAATCTCTGAAACTCTCTGACACTCTCTGAAACTCTCTGACAATCTCTGACACGCTCTGAAACTCTCAGACACTCTCTGACACTCTCAGACACTCTCTGACACTCTCAGACACTTTCTGAAACTCTTTGACACTATCTGACACTTTCTGAAACTTCCTGACACTCTCTGACAATCTCTGACACTCTCTGACAGTCTCTGATACTCTCTGACACTCTCGGACAATCTCTGACACTCTCTGACAAACTCACAAACTCTCAGAAACTCAATGACTCTCTCAGACACTCTCAGACACTCTCTGGCACTCTCTGAAACTTTCTGACACTCTCTGAAACACACTGAAGCTCTCTGAAACTCTCTGAAACTCTCTGACAATCTCAGGAACTCTCTGAAACTCTGTGACACATTCTGACACCCTCTGACACACTGCCACACTCTCTGAAGCTCTCTGACACTCTCTGAAACTCTTTGACACTCTCTGAGACTCTCAGAAACTCTCTGACACTCTCTGACACTCACTGACACTATCTGACACTCTCTAAAACTCTCTGACACACTCAGCCACTCTCTGACACTTTCTGAATCTCTCTGACACTATCTGACACTTTCTGAAACTTTCTGACACTCTCTGACACTCTCTGACACTCTCTGACACTCTCGGACTATCTCTGACACTCTCTGACAAACTCACAAACTCTCAGAAACTCTCTGACTCTTTCTGACACTCTCTGAAACACTTTGACACTCTTTGACAATCTCAGACAGTGTCTGACTGTCTCTAACACTCTCTGACACTCTCTGACACTCTCTGAAGCTCTCTGAAACTCTCTGACACCCCGTGACATTCTCTGAAACTCTCTGACAGGCTCTGACACTCTCTGAAACTCTCTGAAGTTCTCTGAAACTCTCTGAAACTCTCAGAAACACTCAGAAACTCTCTGAAAGTCTCTGACACTCTCTGACACTCTGTGACACTCTCTGAAAATCTCTGACACTCTCTGACACTCTCTGACAAACTCAGAAACTCTCAGAAACTCTCTGACACTCTCTGAAACTCTCTGACACTCTCTGAAACTCTCAGACACTCTCTGACATTCTCTGACACTCTCTGAAACTCTCTGACAGTCTCTGAAACTCTTTGATACTCTCTGAAAATCTCTGACACGCTCTGAAACTCTCTGACACTCTCTGAAACTCTCAGACACTCTCGGAAACTCTCTGACACTTTCTGAATCACTCTGACAATATCTGATACTTTCTGAAACTTTCTGACACTCTCTGACACTCTCTGATACTCTCTGACACTCTCGGACAATCTCTGACACTCTCTGACAAACTCACAAACTCTCAGAAACTCTCTGACTCTCTCTGACTCTCTCAGACACTCTCAGAAACTCTCAGAAACCCACTGGCACTCTCTGACACTCTCAGAAAATCTCTGAAACTCTCTGACACTCTCTGAAACTCTTTGACATTCACTGAAACTCTCTGAAACTCTCTGACACTCTCTGACACTGTCTGAATCTCTCTGAAACTCTCTGACACTCTCTGACACCCTCTGACACGCTCTGAAGCTCTCTGAAACTATCTGACACCCTGTGACATTCTCTGAAACACTCTGACAGGCTCTGAAACTCTCTGAAACTCTCTGAAGCTCTCTGAAAGTCTCTGCAACTCTCTGAAACTCTCAGAAACTCTCAGAAACTCCCTGAAAGTCTCTGACACTCTCTGACACTCTCTGACACTCTCTGAAGCTCTCTGAAACTCTCTGACTCCCCGTGACATTCTCTGAAACTCTCTGACACTCTCTGAAACTCTCTGAAGTTCTCTGAAACTCTCTGAAACTCTCAGAAGCACTCAGAAACTCTCTGAAAGTCTCTGACACGCTCTGACACTCTGTGACACTCTGAAAATCTCTGACACTCTCTGACACTCTCTGACAAACTCAGAAACTCTCAGAAACTCTCTGACACTCTCTGAAACTCTCTGACACTCTCTGAAACTCTCAGACACTCTCTGACATTCTCTGACACTCTCTGAAACTCTCTGACAGTCTCTGAAACTCTTTGATACTCTCTGACAATCTCTGACACGCTCTGAAACTCTCTGACACTCTCCGAAACTCTCAGACACTCTCGGAAACTCTCTGACACTTTCTGAATCACTCTGACACTATCTGATACTTTCTGAAACTTTCTGACACTCTCTGACACTCTCGGATACTCTCTGACACTCTCGGACAATCTCTGACACTCTCTGACAAACTCACAAACTCTCAGAAACTCTCTGACTCTCTCTGACTCTCTCAGACACTCTCAGAAACTGTCCGAAACCCACTGGCACTCTCTGACACTCTCAGAAAATCTCTGAAACTCTCTGACACTCTCTGAAACTCTTTGACACTCACTGAAACTCTCTGAAACTCTCTGACACTCTCTGATACTGTCTGAATCTCTCTGAAACTCACTGACACTCTCTGAAACTGACTGAAACTCTCTGACACTCTCTGACACCCTCTGACACTCTCTGAAGCTCTCTGAATCTATCTGACACCCTGTGACATTCTCTGAAACACTCTGACAGGCTCTGACACTCTCAGAAACTCTCTGAAGCTCTCTGAAAGACTCTGCAACTCTCTGAAACTCTCTGAAACTCTCAGAAACACTCAGAAACTCTCTGAAAGTCTCTGACACTCTCTGACACTCTGTGACACTCTCTGAAAATCTCTGACACTCTCTGACACTCTCTGACAAACTCAGAAACTCTCAGAAACTCTCTGACACTCTCTGAAACTCTCTGACACTCTGACATTCTCTGACACTCTCTGAAACTCTCTGACAGTCTCTGAAACTCTTTGATACTCTCTGAAAATCTCTGACACGCTCTGAAACTCTCTGACACTCTCTGAAACTCTCAGACACTCTCGGAAACTCTCTGACACTTTCTGAATCACTCTGACAATATCTGATACTTTCTGAAACTTTCTGACACTCTCTGACACTCTCTGACACTCTCTGATACTCTCTGACACTCTCGGACAATCTCTGACACTCTCTGACAAACTCACAAACTCTCAGAAACTCTCTGACTCTCTCTGACTCTCTCAGACACTCTCAGAAACTCTCAGAAACCCACTGGCACTCTCTGACACTCTCAGAAAATCTCTGAAACTCTCTGACACTCTCTGAAACTCTTTGACATTCACTGAAACTCTCTGAAACTCTCTGACACTCTCTGACACTGTCTGAATCTCTCTGAAACTCTCTGACACTCTCTGACACCCTCTGACACGCTCTGAAGCTCTCTGAAACTATCTGACACCCTGTGACATTCTCTGAAACACTCTGACAGGCTCTGAAACTCTCTGAAACTCTCTGAAGCTCTCTGAAAGTCTCTGCAACTCTCTGAAACTCTCAGAAACTCTCAGAAACTCCCTGAAAGTCTCTGACACTCTCTGACACTCTCTGACACTCTCTGAAGCTCTCTGAAACTCTCTGACTCCCCGTGACATTCTCTGAAACTCTCTGACACTCTCTGAAACTCTCTGAAGTTCTCTGAAACTCTCTGAAACTCTCAGAAGCACTCAGAAACTCTCTGAAAGTCTCTGACACTCTCTGACACTCTGTGACACTCTGAAAATCTCTGACACTCTCTGACACTCTCTGACAAACTCAGAAACTCTCAGAAACTCTCTGACACTCTCTGAAACTCTCTGACACTCTCTGAAACTCTCAGACACTCTCTGACATTCTCTGACACTCTCTGAAACTCTCTGACAGTCTCTGAAACTCTTTGATACTCTCTGACAATCTCTGACACGCTCTGAAACTCTCTGACACTCTCCGAAACTCTCAGACACTCTCGGAAACTCTCTGACACTTTCTGAATCACTCTGACACTATCTGATACTTTCTGAAACTTTCTGACACTCTCTGACACTCTCGGATACTCTCTGACACTCTCGGACAATCTCTGACACTCTCTGACAAACTCACAAACTCTCAGAAACTCTCTGACTCTCTCTGACTCTCTCAGACACTCTCAGAAACTGTCCGAAACCCACTGGCACTCTCTGACACTCTCAGAAAATCTCTGAAACTCTCTGACACTCTCTGAAACTCTTTGACACTCACTGAAACTCTCTGAAACTCTCTGACACTCTCTGATACTGTCTGAATCTCTCTGAAACTCACTGACACTCTCTGAAACTGACTGAAACTCTCTGACACTCTCTGACACCCTCTGACACTCTCTGAAGCTCTCTGAATCTATCTGACACCCTGTGACATTCTCTGAAACACTCTGACAGGCTCTGACACTCTCAGAAACTCTCTGAAGCTCTCTGAAAGACTCTGCAACTCTCTGAAACTCTCTGAAACTCTCAGAAACACTCAGAAACTCTCTGAAAGTCTCTGACACTCTCTGACACTCTGTGACACTCTCTGAAAATCTCTGACACTCTCTGACACTCTCTGACAAACTCAGAAACTCTCAGAAACTCTCTGACACTCTCTGAAACTCTCTGACACTCTGACATTCTCTGACACTCTCTGAAACTCTCTGACAGTCTCTGAAACTCTTTGATACTCTCTGAAAATCTCTGACACGCTCTGAAACTCTCTGACACTCTCTGAAACTCTCAGACACTCTCGGAAACTCTCTGACACTTTCTGAATCACTCTGACAATATCTGATACTTTCTGAAACTTTCTGACACTCTCTGACACTCTCTGACACTCTCTGATACTCTCTGACACTCTCGGACAATCTCTGACACTCTCTGACAAACTCACAAACTCTCAGAAACTCTCTGACTCTCTCTGACTCTCTCAGACACTCTCAGAAACTCTCAGAAACCCACTGGCACTCTCTGACACTCTCAGAAAATCTCTGAAACTCTCTGACACTCTCTGAAACTCTTTGACATTCACTGAAACTCTCTGAAACTCTCTGACACTCTCTGACACTGTCTGAATCTCTCTGAAACTCTCTGACACTCTCTGACACCCTCTGACACGCTCTGAAGCTCTCTGAAACTATCTGACACCCTGTGACATTCTCTGAAACACTCTGACAGGCTCTGAAACTCTCTGAAACTCTCTGAAGCTCTCTGAAAGTCTCTGCAACTCTCTGAAACTCTCAGAAACTCTCAGAAACTCCCTGAAAGTCTCTGACACTCTCTGACACTCTCTGACACTCTCTGAAGCTCTCTGAAACTCTCTGACTCCCCGTGACATTCTCTGAAACTCTCTGACACTCTCTGAAACTCTCTGAAGTTCTCTGAAACTCTCTGAAACTCTCAGAAACACTCAGAAACTCTCTGAAAGTCTCTGACACTCTCTGACACTCTGTGACACTCTGAAAATCTCTGACACTCTCTGACACTCTCTGACAAACTCAGAAACTCTCAGAAACTCTCTGACACTCTCTGAAACTCTCTGACACTCTCTGACATTCTCTGACACTCTCTGAAACTCTCTGACAGTCTCTGAAACTCTTTGATACTCTCTGACAATCTCTGACACGCTCTGAAACTCTCTGACACTCTCCGAAACTCTCAGACACTCTCGGAAACTCTCTGACACTTTCTGAATCACTCTGACACTATCTGATACTTTCTGAAACTTTCTGACACTCTCTGACACTCTCGGATACTCTCTGACACTCTCGGACAATCTCTGACACTCTCTGACAAACTCACAAACTCTCAGAAACTCTCTGACTCTCTCTGACTCTCTCAGACACTCTCAGAAACTGTCAGAAACCCACTGGCACTCTCTGACACTCTCAGAAAATGTCTGAAACTCTCTGACACTCTCTGAAACTCTTTGACACTCACTGAAACTCTCTGAAACTCTCTGACACTCTCTGATACAGTCTGAATCTCTCTGAAACTCTCTGACACTCTCTGAAACTGACTGAAACTCTCTGACACTCTCTGACACCCAATGACACTCTCTGAAGCTCTCTGAATCTATCTGACACCCTGTGACATTCTCTGAAACACTCTGACAGGCTCTGACACTCTCTGAAACTCTCTGAAGCTCTCTGAAAGTCTCTGCAACTCTCTGAAACTCTCAGAAACTCTCAGAAACTCCCTGAAAGTCTCTGACACTCTCTGACACTCTGTGACACTCTCCGAAAATCTCTGACACTCTCTGACACTCTCTGACAAACTCAGAAACTCTCAGAAACTCTCTGACACTCTCTGAAACTCTCTGACACGTTCTGAAACTCTCTGACACTCTCTGACATTCTCTGACACGCTCTGAAACTCTGTGACACTCTCTGAAACTCTCTGATACTCTCTGACAATCTCTGACACGCTCTGAAACTCTCTGACACTCTCTGACACTCTCAGCCACTCTCTGACACTCTCTGACACTTTCTGAATCTCTCTGACACTATCTGACAATTTCTGAAACTTTCTGACACTCTCTGACACTCTCTGATACTCTCTGACACTCTCGGACAATCTCTGACAATCTCTGACAAACTCACAAACTCTCAGAAACTCTCTGACTCTTTCTGACAATCTCTGAAACACTTTGACACTCTTTGACAATCTCAGACAGTGTCTGACTGTCTCTGAAACTCTCTGACACTATCTGAAACTGACTGAAACTCTCTAACACTCTCTGACACTCTCTGACACTCTCTGAAGCTCTCTGAAACTCTCTGACACCCCGTGACAATCTCTGAAACTCTCTGACAGGCTCTGACACTCTCTGAAACTCTCTGAAGTTCTCTGAAACTCTCTGAAACTCTCAGAAACACTCAGAAACTCTCTGAAAGTCTCTGACACTCTCTGACACTCTGTGACACTCTCTGAAAATCTCTGACACTCTCTGACACTCTCTGACAAACTCAGAAACTCTCAGAAACTCTCTGACACTCTCTGAAACTCTCTGACACTGTCTGAAACTCTCAGACACTCTCTGACATTCTCTGACACTCTCTGAAACTCTCTGACAGTCTCTGAAACTTTCTGACACTCTCTGACACTCGCTGATACTCTCTGACACACTCTGAAAATCTCTGACACTCTCTGACACTCTCTGAAACTCTCTGAAACTCGGCGGCACCCTCTGAAACTCTCTGAAACTCTCTGACACTCTCTGACACTTTCTGAAACTCTCTGACACTCTCTGACACTCTCCGACACTCTCTGACACTCTCTTACACTTTCTGACTCTCTCTGACACTCTCTGAAGCTCTGTCAATCTGTCTGACACCCTGTGACACTCTCTGAAACTCTCTGACAGGCTCTGACACTCTCTGAAACATTCTGAAACTCTCTGAAACTCTCAGAAACTCTCAGAAACTCTCTGAAAGTCTCTGACACTCTGTGACCCTCCCTGAAAATCTCTGACACTCTCTGACACTCTCTGACAAACTCAGAAACTGTCAGAATATCTCTGACACTCTCTGAAACTCTCTGACAATCTCTGACACGCTCTGAAACTCTCTGACACTCTCTGACACTCTCAGACACTCTCTGACACTCTCTGACACTTTCTGAAACTCTCTGACACTATCTGACACTTTCTGAAACTTCCTGACACTCTCTGACAATCTCTGACACTCTCTGACAGTCTCTGATACTCTCTGACACTCTCGGACAATCTCTGACACTCTCTGACAAACTCACAAACTCTCAGAAACTCTATGACTCTCTCAGACACTCTCAGACACTCTCTGGCACTCTCTGAAACTTTCTGACACTCTCTGAAACACACTGAAGCTCTCTGAAACTCTCTGAAACTCTCTGACAATCT
Organism: Heterodontus francisci; assembly: GCF_036365525.1. Lineage (NCBI taxonomy): Eukaryota > Metazoa > Chordata > Chondrichthyes > Heterodontiformes > Heterodontidae > Heterodontus > Heterodontus francisci. The sequence continues at coordinate 3,697,096 of NW_027141332.1, read as the reverse complement.
CAGGAACTCTCTGAAACTCTCTGACACATTCTGACACTCTCTGGCACACTGCCACACTCTCTGAAGCACTCTGACACTCTCTGAAACTCTTTGACACTCTCTGAAACTCTCAGAAACTCTCTGACACTCACTGACACTATCTGACACTCTCTAAAACTCTCTGACACTCTCAGCCACCCTCTGACACTCTCTGACACACTGCCACACTCTCTGAAGCTCTCTGACACTCTCTGAAACACTTTGACACTCTCTGAGACTCTCAGAAACTCTCTGACACTCACTGACACTATCTGACACTCTCTAAAACTCTCTGACACTCTCAGCCACTCTCTGACACTTTCTGAATCTCTCTGACACTATCTGACACTTTCTGACACTTTCTGACACTCTCTGATACTCTCTGACACTCTCGGACTATCTCTGACACTCTCTGACAAACTCATAAACTCTCAGAAACTCTCTGACTCTTTCTGACACTCTCTGAAACACTTTGACACTCTTTGACAATCTCAGACATTGTCTGACTGTCTCTGAAACTCTCTGACACTCTCTGAAACTGACTCAAACTCTCTAACACTCTCTGACACTCTCTGAAGCTCTCTGAAACTCTCTGACACCCCGTGACATTCTCTGAAACTCTCTGACAGGCTCTGACACACTCTGAAACTCTCTGAAGTTCTCTGAAACTCTCTGAAACTCTCAGAAACACTCAGAAACTCTCTGAAAGTCTCTGACACTCTCTGACACTCTGTGACACTCTCTGAAAATCTCTGACACTCTCTGACACTCTCTGACAAACTCAGAAACTCTCAGAAACTCTCTGACACTCTCTGAAACTCTCTGACACTCTCTGAAACTCTCAGCCACTCTCTGACAATTTCTGACACGCTCTGAAACTCTCTGACACTCTCTGAAACTCTCAGACACTCTCGGAAACTCTGTGACACTTTCTGAATCACTCTGACACTGTCTGATACTTTCTGAAACTTTCTGACACTCTCTGACACTCTCTGACACTCTCTGATACTGTCTGACACTCTCGGACAATCTCTGACGCTCTCTGACAAACTCACAAACTCTCAGAAACTCTCTGACTCTCTCTGACTCTCTCAGACACTCTCTGAAACTCTCTGAAACTCTCTGAATTTCTCTGACACTCTCAGACACTCTCTGACACTCTCTGACACTCTCTGAAAATCTCTGACACTCTCCGACACTGTCTGAAATTCTATGAAACTCTCCGGCACCCTCTGAAACTCTCTGAAACTCTCTGACAATCTCTGAAACTGACTGAAACTCTCTAACACTCTCTGAAGCTCTCTGAAACTCTCTGACACCCCGTGACATTCTCTGAAACTCTCTGACAGGCTCTGACACTCTCTGAAACTCTCTGAAGTTCTCTGAAACTCTCTGAAACTCTCAGAAACACTCAGAAACTCTCTGAAAGTCTCTGACACTCTCTGACACTCTCTGACAAACTCAGAAACTCTCAGAAACTCTCTGACACTCTCTGAAGCACTCTCAAACTGTCTGACACCCTGTGACACTTTCTGAAACTCTCTGACACTCTCTGACACTCTCAGACACTCTCTGACACTCTCTGAAGCTCTCTCAAACTGTCTGACACCCTGTGACACTCTCTGACACTCTGTGACACTCTCTGAAAATCTCTGACACTCTCTGACACTCTCTGACAAACTCAGAAACTCTCAGAAACTCTCTGACACTCTCTGAAACTCTCTGACACTGTCTGAAACTCTCAGACACTCTCTGACATTCTCTGACACTCTCTGAAACTCTCTGACAGTCTCTGAAACTTTCTGATACTCTCTGACAATCTCTGACACGCTCTGAAACTCTCTGACACTCTCTGAAACTCTCAGACACTCTCGGAAACTCTTTGATACTTTCTGAATCTTTCTGACACTATCTGATACTTTCTGAAACTTTCTGACACTCTCTGACACTCGCTGATACTCTCTGACACTCTCGGACAATCTCTGACACTCTCTGACAAACTCACAAACTCTCAGAAACTCTCTGACACTCTCTGACACTCTCTGAATCTCTCAGACACTCTCTGACACTCTCTGACACACTCTGAAAATCTCTGACACTCTCTGACACTCTCTGAAACTCTCTGAAACTCTCCGGCACCCTCTGAAACTCTCTGAAACTCTCTGACACTCTCTGACACTTTCTGAAACTCTCTGAAACTCTCTGACACTCTCTGACACTCTCTTACACTTTCTAACTCTCTCTGACACTCTTTGAAGCTCTCTCAAACTGTCTGACACCCTGTGACACTCTCTGAAACTCTCTGACAGGCTCTGACACTCTCTGAAACATTCTGAAGCTCTCTGAAACTCTCAGAAACTCTCTGAAAGTCTCTGACACTCTGTGACCCTCTCTGAAAATCTCTGACACTCTCTGACACTCTCTGACAAACTCAGAAACTGTCAGAAAATCTCTGACACTCTCTGAAACTCTCTGACAATCTCTGACACGCTCTGAAACTCTCTGACACTCTCTGACACTCTCAGACACTCTCTGACACTCTCTGACACTTTCTGAAACTCTCTGACACTATCTGACACTTTCTGAAACTTTCTGACACTCTCTGACAATCTCTGACACTCTCTGACAGTCTCTGATACTCTCTGACACTCTCGGACAATCTCTGACACTCTCTGACAAACTCACAAACTCTCAGAAACTCTATGACTCTCTCAGACACTCTCAGACACTCTCTGGCACTCTCTGAAACTTTCTGACACTCTCTGAAACACACTGAAGCTCTCTGAAACTCTCTGAAACTCTCTGACACATTCTGACACTCTCTGGCACACTGCCACACTCTCTGAAGCACTCTGACACTCTCTGAAACTCTTTGACACTCTCTGAAACTCTCAGAAACTCTCTGACACTCACTGACACTATCTGACACTCTCTAAAACTCTCTGACACTCTCAGAAACTCTCTGACACTCACTGACACTATCTGACACACTCTAAAACTCTCTGACACTCTCAGAAACTCTCTGACACTCACTGACACTATCTGACACTCTCTAAAACTCTCTGACACTCTCAGCCACACTCTGACACTCTCTGACACACTGCCACACTCTCTGAAGCTCTCTGACACTCTCTGAAACTCTTTGACACTCTCTGAGACTCTCAGAAACTCTCTGACACTCACTGACACTATCTGACACTCTCTAAAACTCTCTGACACTCTCAGCCACTCTCTGACACTTTCTGAATCTCTCTGACACTATCTGACACTTTCTGAAACTTTCTGACACTCTCTGATACTCTCTGACACTCTCGGACTATCTCTGACACGCTCTGACAAACTCATAAACTCTCAGAAACTCTCTGACTCTTTCTGACACTCTCTGAAACACTTTGACACTCTTTGACAATCTCAGACAGTGTCCGACTGTCTCTGAAACTCTCTGACACTCTCTGAAACTGACTGAAACTCTCTAACACTCTCTGACACTCTCTGAAGCTCTCTGAAAATCTCTGACACCCCGTGACATTCTCTGAAACTCTCTGACAGGCTCTGACACTCTCTGAAACTCTCTGAAGTTCTCTGAAAGTCTCTGAAACTCTCAGAAACACTCAGAAACTCTCTGAAAGTCTCTGACACTCTCTGACACTCTGTGACACTCTCTGAAAATCTCTGACACTCTCTGACACTCTCTGACAAACTCAGAAACTCTCAGAAACTCTCTGACACTCTCTGAAACTCTCTGACACTCTCTGAAACTCTCAGCCACTCTCTGACAATTTCTGACACGCTCTGAAACTCTCTGACACTCTCTGAAACTCTCAGACACTCTCGGAAACTCTGTGACACTTTCTGAATCACTCTGACACTGTCTGATACTTTCTGAAAATTTCTGACACTCTCTGACACTCTCTGACACTCTCCGATACTGTCTGACACTCTCGGACAATCTCTGACGCTCTCTGACAAACTCACAAACTCTCAGAAACTCTCCGACTCTCTCTGACTCTCTCAGACACTCTCTGAAACTCTCTGAAACTCTCTGAATCTCTCTGACACTCTCAGACACTCTCTGACACTCTCTGACACTCTCTGAAAATCTCTGACACTCTCCGACACTGTCTGAAATTCTCTGAAACTCTCCGGCACCCTCTGAAACTCTCTGAAACTCTCTGACAATCTCTGAAACTGACTGAAACACTCTAACACTCTCTGACACTCTCTGAAGCTCTCTGAAACTCTCTGACACCCCGTGACATTCCCTGAAACTCTCTGACAGGCTCTGACACTCTCTGAAAATCTCTGAAGTTCTCTGAAACTCTCTGAAACTCTCAGAAACACTCAGAAACTCTCTGAAAGTCTCTGACACTCTCTGACACTCTCTGACAAACTCAGAAACTCTCAGAAACTCTCTGACACTCTCTGAAACTCTCTGACACTGTCTGAAACTCTCAGACACTCTCTGACATTCTCTGACACTCTCTGAAACTCTCTGACAGTCTCTGAAACTTTCTGATACTCTCTGACAATCTCTGACACGCTCTGAAACTCTCTGACACTCTCTGAAACTCTCAGACACTCTCGGAAACTCTCTGACACTTTCTGAATCTCTCTGACACTATCTGATACTTTCTGAAACTTTCTGACACTCTCTGACACTCTCTGATACTCTCTGACACTCTCGGACAATCTCTGACACTCTGACAAACTCACAAACTCTCAGAAACTCTCTGACTCTCTCTGACTCTCTCAGACACTCTCTGAAACTCTCTGAAACTATCTGACACTCTCTGACACTCTCTGAATCTCTCAGACACTCTCTGACACTCTCTGACACTCTCTGAAAATCTCTGACACTCTCTGAAAATCTCTGAAACTCTCTGAAACTCTCCGACATCCTCTGAAACTCTCTGAAACTCGCTGACACTCTCTGACACTTTCTGAAACTCTCTGACACTCTCTGACACTCTCAGACACTCTCTGACACTCTCTGAAGCTCTCTCAAACTGTCTGACACCCTGTGACACTTTCCGAAACTCTCTGACACTCTCTGACACTCTCAGACACTCTCTGACACTCTCTGAAGCTCTCTCAAACTGTCTGACACCCCGTGACACTCTCTGACACTCTGTGACACACTCTGAAAATCTTTGACACTCTCTGACAAACTCAGAAACTCTCAGAAACTCTCTGACACTCTCTGAAACTCTCTGACACTGTCTGAAACTCTCAGACACTCTCTGACATTCTCTGACACTCTCTGACAGTCTCTGAAAATTTCTGATACTCTCTGACAATCTCTGACACGCTCTGAAACTCTCTGACACTCTCTGAAACTCTCAGACACTCTCGGAAACTCTCTGACACTTTCTGAATCTTTCTGACACTATCTGATACTTTCTGAAACTTTCTGACACTCTCTGACACTCGCTGATACTCTCTGACACTCTCGGACAATCTCTGACACTCTCTGACAAACTCACAAACTCTCAGAAACTCTCTGACTCTCTCTGACTCTCTCAGACACTCTCTGAAACTCTCTGAAACTCTCTGACATTCTCTGACACTCTCTGAATCTCTCAGACACTCTCTGACACTCTCTGACACACTCTGAAAATCTCTGACACTCTCGGACACTCTCTGAAACTCTCTGAATCTCTCCGGCACCCTCTGAAACTCTCTGAAACTCTCTGACACTCTCTGACACTCTCAGACACTCTCTGACACTCTCTTACACTTTCTGACTCTCTCTGACACTCTTTGAAGCTCTCTCAAACTGTCTGACACCCTGTGACACTCTCTGAAACTCTCTGACAGGCTCTGACACTCTCTGAAACATTCTGAAGCTCTCTGAAACTCTCTGAAAGTCTCTGACACTCTGTGACCCTCTCTGAAAATCTCTGACACTCTCTGACACTCTCTGACAAACTCAGAAACTGTCAGAAAATCTCTGACACTCTCTGAAACTCTCTGACAATCTCTGACACGCTCTGAAACTCTCTGACACTCTCTGACACTCTCAGACACTCTCTGACACTCTCTGACACTTTCTGAAACTCTCTGACACTATCTGACACTTTCTGAAACTTCCTGACACTCTCTGACAATCTCTGACACTCTCTGACAGTCTCTGATACTCTCTGACACTCTCGGACAATCTCTGACACTCTCTGACAAACTCACAAACTCTCAGAAACTCTATGACTCTCTCAGACACTCTCAGACACTCTCTGGCACTCTCTGAAACTTTCTGACACTCTCTGAAACACACTGAAGCTCTCTGAAACTCTCTGAAACTCTCTGACAATCTCAGGAACTCTCTGAAGCTCTCTGACACATTCTGACACTCTCTGGCACACTGCCACACTCTCTGAAGCACTCTGACACTCTCTGAAACTCTTTGACACTCTCTGAAACTCTCAGAAACTCTCTGACACTCACTGACACTATCTGACACTCTCTAAAACTCTCTGACACTCTCAGCCACCCTCTGACACTCTCTGACACACTGCCACACTCTCTGAAGCTCTCTGACACTCTCTGAAACTCTTTGACACTCTCTGAGACTCTCAGAAACTCTCTGACACTCACTGACACTATCTGACACTCTCTAAAACTCTCTGACACTCTCAGCCACTCTCTGACACTTGCTGAATCTCTCTGACACTATCTGACACTTTCTGAAACTTTCTGACACTCTCTGATACTCTCTGACACTCTCGGACTATCTCTGACACTCTCTGACAAACTCATAAACTCTCAGAAACTCTCTGACTCTTTCTGACACTCTCTGAAACACTTTGACACTCTTTGACAATCTCAGACAGTGTCTGACTGTCTCTGAAACTCTCTGACACTCTCTGAAACTGACTGAAACTCTCTAACACTCTCTGACACTCTCTGAAGCTCTCTGAAACTCTCTGACACCCCGTGACATTCTCTGAAACTCTCTGACAGGCTCTGACACACTCTGAAACTCTCTGAAAGTCTCTGACACTCTCTGACACTCTGTGACACTCTCTGAAAATCTCTGAAACTCTCTGACAAACTCAGAAACTCTCAGAAACTCTCTGACACTCTCTGAAACTCTCTGACACTCTCTGAAACTCTCAGCCACTCTCTGACAATTTCTGACACGCTCTGAAACTCTCTGACACTCTCTGAAACTCTCAGACACTCTCGGAAACTCTGTGACATTTTCTGAATCACTCTGACACTGTCTGACACTTTCTGAAACTTTCTGACACTCTCTGACACTCTCTGACACTCTCTGATACTGTCTGACACTTTCGGACAATCTCTGACGCTCTCTGACAAACTCACAAACTCTCAGAAACTCTCTGACTCTCTCTGACTCTCTCAGACACTCTCTGAAACTCTCTGAAACTCTCTGAATCTCTCTGACACTCTCAGACAAACTCCGACACTCTCTGACACTCTCTGAAAATCTCTGACACTCTCCGACACTGTCTGAAATTCTCTGAAACTCTCCGGCACCCTCTGAAACTCTCTGAAACTCTCTGACAATCTCTGAAACTGACTGAAACACTCTAACACTCTCTGACACTCTCTGAAGCTCTCTGAAACTCTCTGACACCCCGTGACATTCCCTGAAACTCTCTGACAGGCTCTGACACTCTCTGAAAATCTCTGAAGTTCTCTGAAACTCTCTGAAACTCTCAGAAACACTCAGAAACTCTCTGAAAGTCTCTGACACTCTCTGACACTCTCGGACAATCTCTGACACTCTCTGACAAACTCACAAACTCTCAGAAACTCTATGACTCTCTCAGACACTCTCAGACACTCTCTGGCACTCTCTGAAACTTTCTGACACTCTCTGAAACACACTGAAGCTCTCTGAAACTCTCTGAAACTCTCTGACAATCTCAGGAACTCTCTGAAGCTCTCTGACACATTCTGACACTCTCTGGCACACTGCCACACTCTCTGAAGCACTCTGACACTCTCTGAAACTCTTTGACACTCTCTGAAACTCTCAGAAACTCTCTGACACTCACTGACACTATCTGACACTCTCTAAAACTCTCTGACACTCTCAGCCACCCTCTGACACTCTCTGACACACTGCCACACTCTCTGAAGCTCTCTGACACTCTCTGAAACTCTTTGACACTCTCTGAGACTCTCAGAAACTCTCTGACACTCACTGACACTATCTGACACTCTCTAAAACTCTCTGACACTCTCAGCCACTCTCTGACACTTGCTGAATCTCTCTGACACTATCTGACACTTTCTGAAACTTTCTGACACTCTCTGATACTCTCTGACACTCTCGGACTATCTCTGACACTCTCTGACAAACTCATAAACTCTCAGAAACTCTCTGACTCTTTCTGACACTCTCTGAAACACTTTGACACTCTTTGACAATCTCAGACAGTGTCTGACTGTCTCTGAAACTCTCTGACACTCTCTGAAACTGACTGAAACTCTCTAACACTCTCTGACACTCTCTGAAGCTCTCTGAAACTCTCTGACACCCCGTGACATTCTCTGAAACTCTCTGACAGGCTCTGACACACTCTGAAACTCTCTGAAGTTCTCTGAAACTCTCTGAAACTCTCAGAAACACTCAGAAACTCTCTGAAAGTCTCTGACACTCTCTGACACTCTGTGACACTCTCTGAAAATCTCTGAAACTCTCTGACAAACTCAGAAACTCTCAGAAACTCTCTGACACTCTCTGAAACTCTCTGACACTCTCTGAAACTCTCAGCCACTCTCTGACAATTTCTGACACGCTCTGAAACTCTCTGACACTCTCTGAAACTCTCAGACACTCTCGGAAACTCTGTGACATTTTCTGAATCACTCTGACACTATCTGACACTTTCTGAAACTTTCTGACACTCTCTGACACTCTCTGACACTCTCTGATACTGTCTGACACTTTCGGACAATCTCTGACGCTCTCTGACAAACTCACAAACTCTCAGAAACTCTCTGACTCTCTCTGACTCTCTCAGACACTCTCTGAAACTCTCTGAAACTCTCTGAATCTCTCTGACACTCTCAGACAAACTCCGACACTCTCTGACACTCTCTGAAAATCTCTGACACTCTCCGACACTGTCTGAAATTCTCTGAAACTCTCCGGCACCCTCTGAAACTCTCTGAAACTCTCTGACAATCTCTGAAACTGACTGAAACACTCTAACACTCTCTGACACTCTCTGAAGCTCTCTGAAACTCTCTGACACCCCGTGACATTCCCTGAAACTCTCTGACAGGCTCTGACACTCTCTGAAAATCTCTGAAGTTCTCTGAAACTCTCTGAAACTCTCAGAAACACTCAGAAACTCTCTGAAAGTCTCTGACACTCTCTGAAACTCTCTGACACTGTCTGAAACTCTCAGACACTCTCTGACATTCTCTGACACTCTCTGAAACTCTCTGACAGTCTCTGAAACTTTCTGACACTCTCTGACAATCTCTGACACGCTCTGAAACTCTCTGACACTCTCTGAAACTCTCAGACACTCTCGGAAACTCTCTGACACTTTCTGAATCTCAATGACACTATTTGATACTTTCTGAAACTTTCTGACACTTTCTGACACTCTCTGATACTCTCTGACACTCTCGGACAATCTCTGACACTCTGACAAACTCACAAACTCTCAGAAACTCTCTGACTCTCTCTGACTCTCTCAGACACTCTCTGAAACTCTCTGAAACTATCTGACACTCTCTGACACTCTCTGAATCTCTCAGACACTCTCTGACACTCTCTGACACTCTCTGAAAATCTCTGACACTCTCTGAAACTCTCTGAAACTGTCCGGCACCCTCTGAAACTCTCTGAAACTCGCTGACACTCTCTGACACTTTCTGAAACTCTCTGACACTCTCTGAAACTCTCTGACACTCTCTGACAATCTCAGACACTCTCTGACACTCTCTGAAGCTCTCTCAAACTGTCTGACACCCTGTGACACTTTCTGAAACTCTCTGACACTCTCTGACACTCTCAGACACTCTCTGACACTCTCTGAAGCTCTCTCAAACTGTCTGACACCCTGTGACACTCTCTGAAACTCTCTGACAGGCTCTGACACTCTCTGCAACATTCTGAAACTCTCAGAAACTCTCAGAAACTCTCAGAAACTCTCTGAAAGTCTCTGACACTCTCTGACACTCTGTGACACTCTCTGAAAATCTCTGACACTCTCTGACACTCTCTGACAAACTCAGAAACTGTCAGAAACTCTCTGACACTCTCTGAAACTCTCTGACAATCTCTGACACGCTCTGAAACTCTCTGACACCCTCTGACACTCTCAGACACTCTCTGACACTTTCTGAAACTCTCTGACACTATCTGACACTTTCTGAAACTTCCTGACACTCTCTGACAATCTCAGACACTCTCTGACAGTCTCTGATACTCTCTGACACTCTCGGACAATCTCTGACACTCTCGGACAAACTCACAAACTCTCAGAAACTCTATGACACTCTCAGCCACTCTCAGACACTCTCTGGCACTCTCTGAAACTTTCTGACACTCTCTGAAACACACTGAAGCTCTCTGAAACTCTCTGACAATCTCAGGAACTCTCTGAAACTCTCTGACACATTCTGACACTCTCTGACACACTGCCACACTCTCTGAAGCTCTCTGAAACTCTCTGAAACTCTTTGACACTCTCTGAGACTCTCAGAAACTCTCTGACACTCTCTGACACACACTGACACTATCTGACACTCTCTAAAACTCTCAGACACTCTCAGCCACTCTCTGACACTCTCTGACACTTTCTGAAACTCTCTGACACTATCTGACACTTTCTGAAACTTTCTGACACTCTCTGATACTCTCTGATACTCTCTGACACTCTCGGACTATCTCTGACACTCTCTGACAAACTCACAAACTCTCAGAAACTCTCTGACTCTTTCTGACACTCTCTGAAACACTTTGACACTCTTTGACAATCTCAGACAGTGTCTGACTGTCTCTGAAACTCTCTAACACTCTCTGAAACTGACTGAAACTCTCTAACACTCTCTGACACTCTCTGAAGCTCTCTGAAACTCTCTGACACCCCGTGACATTCTCTGAAACTCTCTGACAGGCTCTGACACTCTCTGAAACTCTCTGAAGTTCTCTGAAACTCTCTGAAACTCTCAGAAACACTCAGAAACTCTCTGAAAGTCTCTGACACTCTCTGACACTCTGTGACACTCACTGAAAATCTCTGACACTCTCTGACACTCTCTGACAAACTCAGAAACTGTCAGAAACTCTCTGACACTCTCTGAAACTCTCTGACAATCTCTGACACGCTCTGAAACTTTCTGACACTCTCTGACACTCTCAGACACTCTCTGACACTCTCTGACACTTTCTGAAACTCTCTGACACTATCTGACACTTTCTGAAACTTTCTGACACTCTCTGACAATCTCTGACACTCTCTGACAGTCTCTGATACTCTCTGACACTCTCGGACAATCTCTGACACTCTCTGACAAACTCACAAACTCTCAGAAACTCTATGACTCTCTCAGACACTCTCAGACACTCTCTGGCACTCTCTGAAACTTTCTGACACTCTCTGAAACACACTGAAGCTCTCTGAAACTCTCTGAAACTCTCTGACACATTCTGACACTCTCTGACACTCTCAGACACTCTCTGACACTTTCTGAAACTCTTTGACACTATCTGACACTTTCTGAAACTTCCTGACACTCTCTGACAATCTCTGACACTCTCTGACACTCTCTGATACTCTCTGACACTCTCAGACACTCTCTGGCACTCTCTGAAACTTTCTGACACTCTCTGAAACACACTGAAGCTCTCTGAAACTCTCTGAAACTCTCTGACAATCTCAGGAACTCTCTGAAACTCTCTGACACATTCTGACACTCTCTGACACTCTGCCACACTCTCTGAAGCTCTCTGACACTCTCTGAAACTCTTTGACACTCTCTGAGACTCTAAGAAACTCTCTGACACTCTCTGACACTCACTGACACTATCTGACACTCTCTAAAACTCTCTGACACTCACTGACACTCTGTGACACTCTCTGAAACTCTCTAACACTCTCTGAAAATCTCTGACACTCTCTGACACACTCAGAAAATCTCAGAGCCCTCTGACAGTCTCTGAAACTGTCTGACATTCTCTGACACTCTGTGAATATCTCTGAAACTCTCTGAAACTCCCTGACATTCTCTCAAACCCTGTGACACTCTCTGAAAATCTCTGAATGTCTCTGAAACTCTCTGACACTCTGTGACACTCTGTGATACTCTGTGACACACTCTGACACTCCCTGACACTCTCCGACACACTCAGTAACTCTCAGAAAACTCTCTGGCACTCTCTGACAATCTCAGAAAGTCTCTGAGACTCTCTGAGACTCTCTGAAACTCTCTGAAACTCTCTGACACTCTCTGACACTCTCTGAAACACTTTGACACTCTTTGACACTCTCAGACAATGTCTGAAACTCTCTGAAACTCTCTGACACTCTCTGAAACTGTCTGAAACTATCTGACACTCTCTGACACTCTCTGAAGCTCTCTGAAACTCTCTGACACCCTGTGACACTCTCTGAAACTCTCTGAAACTCTCAGAAACTCTCTGAAACTCTATGAAACTCTCTGACACGCTCTGACACTGTCTGAGACTCTGTGACACTCTCTGAAAATCTCTGACACTCCCTTACACTCTCTGACACTCTCTGACTTTCGCTGACACTCTCTGATACTCACTGACATTCACTGACACTATCTGACTCTCGCTGACACTCTCTGATACTCTCTGACACTCACTGACAATATCTGACACTCTCTGAAACTTTCTGACACTCACTGACCCTCTGAGACACTCTGTGAAACTCTCTGACAGTCAACGACACTCTCTGACACTCTCTGACAGTCTGTGACACTCTCTGAAACATTCTGGCACTCTCTGACACTCTCTGAAGATCTCTGAAACTCTCTGAATATCTCTGACACTCTCTGAAACTCTGTGACACTCTCGGAAACACTCTGGCACTCTCTGACAATCTCCGACACACTCAGAAACTGTCAGAAACTCTCAGGCACTCTCTGACACTCTCAGAAAGTCTCTGAAACTCTCTGACACTCTCTGACACTCTCTGAAACTCTCTGGCACTCTCTGACACTCGCTGACACTCTCTGATTCTCGCTGACACTCTCTGATACTCTCTGACACTGACTGACACTCTGTGACATTCTCTGAAACTCTCTGACATTCTCTGACACTCTCCGACAAACTCAAAAACTCTCAGAAACTCTCTGACACTCTCCGACACTCGCTGACACTCTCTGACTCTCACTGAATGTCTCTGATACTCTCTAACACTCTCTGACACTATCTGACACTCTCTGAAACTCTCTGACACTCTCTGACACTCTCCGACACTCTCTGAAACTCTCTGACACTCTCTGACACTCGCTGACACTCTCTGATACTCTCTGACACTCACTGACACTCTGTGACACTCTCTGAAACTCTCTGACACTCTCTGAAACTCTTTGACTCTCACTGACGCTCTGTGACACTCTCTGAAACTCTCTGACACTCTCTGACACTCTCTGTAACTCTTCGGCACTCTCTGACACTCTCAGATACTGTCTGACAATCTCTGAAACTCTCTGACACTCTCTGAAATTCTCTGACACTTTCTGAAACTCTCTGACACTATCTGACACTTTCTGAATCTCTCGGACACTCTCTGAATCTCTCTGAAGCTCTCTGACACTCTGTGACACTCTCTGAAACTTTCTGGCACACTCCGAAACTCTCTGACACTCTCTGACACTCGCTGACACTCTCTGATTCTCGCTGACACTCTCTGATACTCTCTGACACTCACTGACACTCTGTGACACTCTCTGAAACTCTCTGACACTCTCTGACACTCTCTGAAACTCTCTGACACTCTCTGACACTCTTCGGCTCTCTCTGACACTCTCAGATACTGTCTGACACTCTCTAGAACTCTCTGACACTCTCTGAAATTCTCTGACACACTCTGACACTCCCTGACACTCTCTGAAACTCTCTGAAGCTCTCTGACACTCTGTGACACTCTCTGAAACTATCCGGCACTCTCTGACACTCTCTGAAGATCTCTGAAACTCTCTTAAAATCTCTGACACTCTCTGAAACTCTGTGACACTCTCTGAAACACTATGACATTCTCTGAAACTCTCCGACACACTCAGAAACTGTCAGAAACTCTCAGGCACTCTCCGATACTCTCAGAAAGTCTCTGAAACTCTCTGACACTATCTGAACCTTTCTGACACTCTCTGACACTCTCTGACACTCTCTGAAACTCTTTGACACTCTCTGAAACTCTCAGACACTGTCTGACTCTCTCTGAAACTCTCTGACACTCTCTGACACTCCCTGACACTCTCTGAAGCTCTCTGAAACACTCAGACACTCCCCGACACTCTCTGAAACTCTCTGAAACTCTCTGACACTCTCTGACACTCTCTGTATCTCTCAGACACTCGCTGACACTCTCTGACGCTCTCTGAAACTCTCTGACACGCTCTGACACTCTCTGGAACTCTCTGAAGCTCTCTGGCACTCTCTGAAAATCTCTGAACCTCTCTGACACTCTCTGACAATCTCTGACACTCTCTGACACTCTCAGAAACTCTCAGAAAATCTCTGAAACTCTCTGACACTCTCTGACACTCTGTGACACTCTCCGAAACTCTCTGACACTCTCCGACACTCTCTGAAACTCTCTGACACTCTCTGAAACTCTTTGACTCTCACTGACGCTCTGTGACACTCTCTGAAACTCTCTGACACTCTCTGACACTCTCTGTAACTCTTCGGCACTCTCTGACACTCTCAGATACTGTCTGACACTCTCTGAAACTCTCTGACACTCTCTGAAATTCTCTGACACTCTCTGACACTCCCTGACACTCTCTGAATCTCTCTGAAGCTCTCTGACACTCTGTGACACTCTCTGAAACTTTCTGGCACTCTCCGAAACTCTCTGACACTCTCTGACACTCTCTGTAACTCTTCGGCACTCTCTGACACTCTCAGATACTGTCTGACACTCTCTGAAACTCTCTGACACTCTCTGAAATTCTCTGACACTCTCTGACACTCCCTGACACTCTCTGAATCTCTCTGAAGCTCTCTGACACTCTGTGACACTCTCTGATCTTCGCGGACACTCTCTGATACTCTCTGACACTCACTGACACTCTGTGACACTCTCTGAAACTCTCTGACACTCTCTGACACTCTCTGAAACTCTCTGACACTCTCTGACACTCTCTGAAACTCGTCGGCTCTCTCTGACACTCTCAGATACTGTCTGACACTTTCTGGAACTCTCTGACACTCTCTGAAATTCTCTGACACACTCTGACACTCCATGACACTCTCTGAAACTCTTTGAAGCTCTCTGACACTCCCTGAGACTCTCTGAAACTTTCCGGCACTCTCTGACACTCTCTGAAGATCTCTGAAACTCTCTTAAAATCTCTGACACTCTCTGAAACTCTGTGACACACTCTGAAACACTCTGACATTCTTTGAAACTCTCCGACACACTCAGAAACTGTCAGAAACTCTCAGGCACTCTCCGACACTCTCAGAAAGTCTCTGAAACTCTCTGACACTATCTGAACCTTTCTGACACTCTCTGACACTATCTGACACTCTCTGAAACTCTTTGACACTCTCTGAAACTCTCAGACACTGTCTGACTCTCTCTGAAACTCTCCGAAACTCTCTGACACTCTCTGACACTCCCTGACACTCTCTGAAGCTCTCTGAAACACTCAGACACTCCCCGACACTCTCTGAAACTCTCTGAAACTCTCTGACACTCTCTGTATCTCTCAGACACTCGCTGACACTCTCTGACGCTCTCTGAAACTCTCTGACACGCTCTGACACTCTCTGGAACTCTCTGAAGCTCTCTGGCACTCTCTGAAAATCTCTGAATCTCTCTGACACTCTCTGACAATCTCTGACACTCTCTGACACTCTCCGAAACTCTCAGAAAATCTCTGAAACTCTCTGACACTCTCTGACACTCTGTGACACTCTCCGAAACTCTCTGACACTCTCCGACACTCTCCGACAAACTGAGAAACTCTCAGAAACTCTCTGACACTCTCTGACACTCGCTGAAACTCTCTGACACTCTCTGACACACTCGGAAAATCACAGAGCCCTCTGACAGTCTCTGAAACTCTCTGACATTCTCTGACACTCTGTGAATATCTCTGAAACTCGCTGAAACTCCCTGACATTCTCTCAAACTCTGTGACACTCTCTGAAAATCTCTGAATGTCTCTGAAACGCTCTGACACTCGGTGACACTCTGTGACACTCTGTGACACACTCTGACACTCCCTGACACTCTCCGACACACTCAGTAACTCTCAGAAAACTCTCTGGCACTCTCTGACACTCTCAGAAAGTCTCTGAGACTCTCTGACACTCTCTGAAACTCTCTGAAACTCTCTGACACCCTCTGACACTCTCTGAAACACTTTGACACTCTTTGACACTCTCAGACAATGTCTGAAACTCTCTGACACTCTCTGAAACTGTCTGAAACTATCTGACACTCTCTGACACTCTCTGAAGCTCTCTGAAACTCTCTGAGACCCTGTGACACTCTCTGAAAATCTCTGACAGGCTCTGACACTCTCTGAAACTCTCTGAAGCTCTCTGAAACTCTCTGAAACTCTCAGAAACTCTCTGAAACTCTATGAAACTCTCTGACGCGCTCTGACACTCTCTGACACTCTGTGACACTCTCTGAAAATCTCTGACACTCCCTTACACTCTCTGACACTCTCTGACTTTCGCTGACACTCTCTGATACTCTCTGACATTCACTGACACTATCTGACTCTCGCTGACACTCTCTGATACTCTCTGACACTCACTGACCCTCTGAGACACTCTGTGAAACTCTCTGACAGTCTGTGACACTCTCTGAAACATTCTGGCACTCTCTGACACTCTCTGAAGTTCTCTGAAACTCTCTGCAAATCTCTGACACTCTCTGAAACTCTGTTACACTCTCGGAAACACTCTGACACTCTCTGACACTCTCCGACACACTCAGAAACTGTCAGAAACTCTCAGGCACTCTCTGAAACTGTCTGAAACTATCTGACACTCTCTGACACTCTCTGACACTCTCTGAAACTCTTTGACACTCTCTGAAACTCTCAGACACTGTCTGACTCTCTCTGAAACTCTCCGAAACTCTCTGACACTCTCTGACACTCCCTGAAACTCTCTGAAGCTCTCTGAAACTCTCTGACGCTCCCCAACACTCTCTGAAACTCTCTGAAACTCTCTGACAATCTCTGAATCTCTCAGACACTCGCTGACACTCTCTGACGCTCTCTGAAACTATCTGACACGCTCTGACACTCTCTGAAACTCTGTGACACTCTCTGAAAATCTCTGACACTCTCTGAAACTCTCTGACACGCACTGACCCTCTGAGACACTCTGTGAAACTCTCTGACAGTCTCTGACACTCTCTGACTTTCGCTGACACTCTCTGATACTCTCTGACACTCACTGACCCTCTGAGACACTCTGTGAAACTCTCTGACAGTCTGTGACACTCTCTGAAACATTCTGGCACTCTCTGACACTCTCTGAAGTTCTCTGAAACTCTCTGAAATCTCTGACACTCTCTGAAACTCTGTTACACTCTCGGAAACACTCTGAAACTCTCTGACACTCTGTGACACTCTCTGAAACTCTCTGACACTCTCTGAAACTCTCTGACTCTCACTGACGCTCTGTGACACTCTCTGAAACTCTCTGACACTCTCTGACACTCTCTGTAACTCTTCGGCACTCTCTGACACTCTCAGATACTGTCTGACACTCTCTGAAACTCTCTGACACTCTCTCAAATTCTCTGACACTCTCTGACACTCCCTGACACTCTCTGAATCTCTCTGAAGCTCTCTGACACTCTGTGACACTCGCTGACACTCTCTGAATCTCACTGACACTCTCTGACACTCTCTGAAACTCTCTGACATTCTCTGACACTCTCTGACACTCTCTGAAACTCTCTGACTTTCACTGACGCTCAGTGACACTCTCTGAAACTCCCTGAAACTCTCTGACACTCTCTAAAACTCTTCGGCACTCTCTGACACTCTCAGATACTGTCTGAAACTCTCTGAAACTCTCTGACACTCTCTGAAATTCTCTGACACTCTCTGACACTCCCTGACACTCTCTGAATCTCTCTGAAGCTCTCTGACACTCTGTGACACTCTCTGAAACTTTCCGGCACTCTCTGACACTCTCTGAAGATCTCTGAAAATCTCTGAATATCTCTGACACTCTCTGAAACTCTGTGACACTCTCTGAAACACTCTGACACTCTCTGAAACTCTCCGACACACTCAGAAACTGTCAGAAACTCTCAGGAACTCTCCGACACTCTCAGAAAGTCTCTGAAACTCTCTGACACTATCTGAACCTCTCTGACACTCTCTGACACTCCCTGACACTCTCTGAAGCTCTCTGAAACTCTCTGACACTCCCCGACACTCTCTGAAACTCTCTGACACTCTCTGACACTCTGAATCTCTCAGACACTCGCTGACACTCTCTGACGCTCTCTGAAACTCTCTGACACGCTCTGACACTCTCTGAAACTCTCTGAAGCTCTCTGGCACTCTCTGAAACTCTCTGAAACTCTCTGACAATCTCTGAATCTCTCAGACACTCGCTGACACTCTCTGACGCTCTCTGAAACTCTCTGACACGCTCTGACACTCTCTGAAACTCTGTGACACTCTCTGAAAATCTCTGACACTCTCTGAAACTCTCTGACACGCACTGACCCTCTGAGACACTCTGTGAAACTCTCTGACAGTCTCTGACACTCTCTGACTTTCGCTGACACTCTCTGATACTCTCTGACACTCACTGACCCTCTGAGACACTCTGTGAAACTCTCTGACAGTCTGTGACACTCTCTGAAACATTCTGGCACTCTCTGACACTCTCTGAAGTTCTCTGAAACTCTCTGAAATCTCTGACACTCTCTGAAACTCTGTTACACTCTCGGAAACACTCTGAAACTCTCTGACACTCTCTGAAACTCTCTGACTCTCACTGACGCTCTGTGACACTCTCTGAAACTCTCTGACACTGTCTGACACTCTCTGTAACTCTTCGGCACTCTCTGACACTCTCAGATACTGTCTGACACTCTCTGAAACTCTCTGACACTCTCTCAAATTCTCTGACACTCTCTGACACTCCCTGACACTCTCTGAATCTCTCTGAAGCTCTCTGACACTCTGTGACACTCGCTGACACTCTCTGAATCTCACTGACACTCTCTGACACTCTCTGAAACTCTCTGACATTCTCTGACACTCTCTGACACTCTCTGAAACTCTCTGACTTTCACTGACGCTCAGTGACACTCTCTGAAACTCTCTGAAACTCTCTGACACTCTCTGAAACTCTTCGGCACTCTCTGACACTCTCAGATACTGTCTGACACTCTCTGAAACTCTCTGACACTCTCTGAAATTCTCTGACTCTCTCTGACACTCCATGACACTCTCTGAATCTCTCTGAAGCTCCCTGACACTCTGTGACACTCTCTGAAACTTTCCGGCACTCTCTGACACTCTCTGACACTCTCTGAAGATCTCTGAAAATCTCTGAATATCTCTGACACTCTCTGAAACTCTGTGACACTCTCTGAAACACTCTGACACTCTCTGAAACTCTGCGACACACTCAGAAACTGTCAGAAACTCTCAGGAACTCTCCGACACTCTCAGAAAGTCTCTGAAACTCTCTGACACTATCTGAACCTCTCTGACACTCTCTGACACTCCCTGACACTCTCTGAAGCTCTCTGAAACTCTCTGACACTCCCCGACACTCTCTGAAACTCTCTGAAACTCTCTGACACTCTCTGACACTCTGAATCTCTCAGACACTCGCTGACACTCTCTGACGCTCTCTGAAACTCTCTGACACGCTCTGACACTCTCTGAAACTCTCTGAAGCTCTCTGGCACTCTCTGAAACTCTCTGAATCTCTCTGACACTCTCTGACAATCTCTGAAACTCTCTGACACTCTCAGAAACTCTCAGAAACTCTCTGACACTCTCTGACACTCTGTGACACTCTCCGAAACTCTCTGACACTCTCCGACACTCTCCGACAAACTGAGAAACTCTCAGAAACTCTCTGACACTCTCTGACACTCGCTGAAACTCTCTGACTCTCACTGAAAGTGTCTGATAGTCTCTAACACTCACTGACACTATCTGAAACTCTCTGAAACTCTCTGAAACTCTCTGACACTCTCTGACACTCTGTGACACTCTGTGACACTCGCCGAAACTCTCTGACACTCTCCGACACTCTCCGACAAACTGAGAAACTCTCAGAAACTCTCTGACACTCTCTGACACTCGCTGAAATTCTCTGACTCTCACTGAAAGTGTCTGATAGTCTCTAACACTCACTGACACTATCTGACACTCTCTGAAATTCTCTGACACTCTCTGACACTCCCTGACACTCTCTGAATCTCTCTGAAGCTCTCTGACACTCTGTGACACTCTCTGAAACTTTCCAGCCCTCTCTGACACTCTCTGAAGATCTCTGAAACTCTCTGAAAATCTCTGACACTCTCTGAAACTCTGTGACACTCTCTGAAACACTCTGACACTCTCTGAAACTCTCCGACACACTCAGAAACTGTCAGAAACTCTCAGGCACTCTCCGACACTCTCAGAAAGTCTCTGAAACTCTCTGACACTATCTGAACCCATCTGACACTCCCCAACACTCTCTGAAACTCTCTGAAACTCTCTGACACTCTCTGACACTCTCTGAATCTCTCAGACACTCGCTGACACTCTCTGACGCTCGCTGAAACTCTCTGACACGCTCTGACACTCTCTGAAACTCTCTGAAGCTCACTGGCACTTTCTGAAACTCTCTGAATCTCTCTGACACTCGCTGACACTCTCTGACGCTCTCGGAAACTCTCTGACACTCTCTGACACTCTCAGAAATTCTCAGAAAATCTCTGAAACTATCTGACACTCTCTGACACTCTGTGACACTCTCCGAAACTCTCTGACACTCTCCGACACTCTCCGACAAACTGAGAAACTCTCAGAAACTCTCTGACACTCCCTGACACTCGCCGAAACTCTCTGACTCTCACTGAAAGTGTCTGATAGTCTCTAACACTCACTGACACTATCTGAAACTCTCTGAAACTCTCTGACACTCTCTGACACTCTGTGACACTCTCTGAAACTCTCTGACACTCTCCGACACTCTCCGACAAACTGAGAAACTCTCAGAAACTCTCTGACACTCTCTGACACTCTCTGAAACTCTCTGACACTCACTGACAATCTGTGACACTCTCTGAAACTCTCTGACACTCTCTGACACTCTCTGACACTCTCGGAAACTCTCTGACACTCTCTGACACTCGCTGACACTCTCTGATTCTCGCTGACACTCTCTGATACTCTCTGACATTCACTGACACTCTGTGACACTCTCTGAAACTC
Source organism: Heterodontus francisci (assembly GCF_036365525.1). Lineage (NCBI taxonomy): Eukaryota > Metazoa > Chordata > Chondrichthyes > Heterodontiformes > Heterodontidae > Heterodontus > Heterodontus francisci. Next base: position 3,675,457 of record NW_027141332.1, on the reverse strand, counting down.
TCTGACACTCTCTGACACACTCTGAAACTCTCTGACTCTCACTGACGCTCTATGGCACTCTCTGAAACTCTCTGACACTCTGACACTCTCTGAAACTCTTCGGCGCTGTCTGACACTCTCAGATACTTTCTGACACTCTCTGAAACTCCCTGACACTCTCTGAAATTCTCTGACACTCTCTGACACTCCCTGACACTCTCTGAAACTCTCTGAAACTCTCTGACAATCTCTGACACTCTCTGAATCTCTCAGACACTCGCTGACACTCTCTGACGCTCTCTGAAACTCTCTGACACGCTCTGACACTCTCTGAAACTCTCTGAAGCTCACTGGCACTTTCTGAAACTCTCTGAATCTCTCTGACACTCGCTGACACTCTCTGACGCTCTCTGAAACTCTCTGACACTCTCTGACACTCTCAGAAATTCTCAGAAAATCTCTGAAACTCTCTGACACTCTCTGACACTCTGTGACACTCTCCGAAACTCTCTGACACTCTCCGACACTCTCCGACAAACTGAGAAACTCTCAGAAACTCTCTGACACTCCCTGACACTCGCCGAAACTCTCTGACTCTCACTGAAAGTGTCTGATAGTCTCTAACACTCACTGACACTATCTGAAACTCTCTGAAACTCTCTGAAACTCTCTGACACTCTCTGACACTCTGTGACACTCTCTGAAACTCTCTGACACTCTCCGACACTCTCCGACAAACTGAGAAACTCTCAGAAACTCTCTGACACTCTCTGACACTCTCTGAAACTCTCTGACACTCACTGACAATCTGTGACACTCTCTGAAACTCTCTGACACTCTCTGACACTCTCTGACACTCTCTGAAACTCTCTGACACTCTCTGACACTCGCTGACACTCTCTGATTCTCGCTGACACTCTCTGATACTCTCTGACATTCACTGACACTCTGTGACACTCTCTGAAACTCTCTGACACTCTCTGACACACTCTGAAACTCTCTGACTCTCACTGACGCTCTATGACACTCTCTGAAACTCTCTGACACTCTGACACTCTCTGAAACTCTTCGGCGCTGTCTGACACTCTCAGATACTGTCTGACACTCTCTGAAACTCCCTGACACTCTCTGAAATTCTCTGACACTCTCTGACACTCCCTGACACTCTCTGAATCTCTCTGAAGCTCTCTGACACACTGTGACACTCTCTGAAACTTTCTGGCACTCTCTGACACTCTCTGAAGATCTCTGAAACTCTCTGAAAAACTCTGACACTCTCTGAAAATCTGTGACACTCTCTGAAACACTCTGACACTCTCTGACACTCTCCGACACACTCAGAAACTGTCAGAAACTCTCAGGCACTCTCTGACACTGTCAGAAAGTCTTTGAAACTCTCTGATACTCTCTGATACTCTCTGATTCTCGCTGACCCTCTCTGACACTCTCTGACACTCACTGACACTCTGTGACTCTCTCTGAAACTCTCTGACACGCTCTGACACTCCGTGACACACTCTGAAACTCTCAGGCACTCTCTGACACTCTCAGAAAATCTCTGGAACTCTCTGACACTATCTGAACCTCTCTGACACTCTCTGACACTCTCTGACACTCTCTGAAACTCTTTGACACTCTCTGACACTCTCAGACACTGTCTGACACTCTCTGAAACTCTCCGAAACTCTCTGACACTCTCTGACACTCCCTGACACTCTCTGAAGCTCTCTGAAACTCTCTGACACTCTCTGACACTCCGTGACACTCTCTGAAACTCTCAGGCACTCTCTGACACTCTCAGAAAGTCTCTGGAACTCTCTGACACTATCTGAACCTCTCTGACACTCTCTGACACTCTCTGAAACTCTTTGACACTCTCTGACACTCTCAGACACTGTCTGACTCTCTCTGAAACTCTCCGAAACTCTCTGACACTCTCTGACACTCCCTGACACTCTCTGAAGCTCTCTGAAACTCTCTGACATTCTCCGGCACTCTCTGAAACTCTCTGAAACTCTCTGACACTCTCTGACACTCTCTGAATCTCTCAGACACTATCTGACACTCTCTGAAACTCTCTGACACGCTCTGACACTCTCTGAAACCCTCTGAAGCTCTCTGGCACTCTCTGAAACTCTCTGAATCTCTCTGACACACTCTGACACTCTCAGACACTCTCTGACTCTTTCTGAAACTCTCTGATACTATCTGACACTTTCTGAATCTTTCTGACAATCTCTGACACTCTCTGACACTCTCAGAAACTCTCAGAAAATCTCTGACACTCTCTGACACTCTGTGACACTCTCTGAAACTCTCTGACACTCTCTGACACTCTCCGACAAACTCAGAAACTTTCAAAAGCTCTCTGACACTCTCTGACACTCGATGACACTCTCTGACTCTCACTGAAAGTCTCTGATACTCTCTGACACTCACTGACACTATCTGACACTCTCTGAAACTCTCTGACACTCACTGACACTCTGTGACACTCTCTGAAACTCTCTGACACTCTCTGACACTCTCTGACACTCTCTGAAACTCTCTGACACTCTCTGACACTCGCTGACACTCTCTGACACTCTCTGACACTCTCAGATACTGTCTGACACTCTCTGAAACTCTCTGACACTCTCTGAAATTCTCTGACACTCTCTGACACTCCCTGACACTCTCTGAATCTCTCTGAAGCTCTCTGACACTCTGTGACACTCTCTGAAACTTTCTGGCACTCTCTGACACTCTCTGAAGATCTCTGAAACTCTCTGAAAATCTCTGACACTCTCTGAAATTCTGTGACACTCTCTGAAACACTCTGACACTCTCTGACACTCTCCTACTTACTCAGAAACTGTCAGAAACTCTCAGGCACTCTCTGACACTCTCAGAAAGTCTCTGAAACTCTCTGACACTCGCTGACACTCTGTGATTCTCGCTGACCCTCTCTGATACTCTCTGACACTCACTGACACTCACTGACACTCTGTGACAGTCTCTGAAACTCTCTGAAACTCTCTGACACTCTCTGAAAGTCTTCGGCACTCTCTGACACTCTCAGATACTGTCTGACACTCTCTGAAACTCTCTGACACTCTCTGAAGTTCTTTGACACTCTCTGACACTCCCCGACACTCTCTGAATCTCTCTGAAGCTCTCTGACAATCTGTGACACTCTCTGACACTCTCTGAAACTCTTCGGCACTCTCTGACACTCTCAGATACTGTCTGACACTCTCTGAAACTCTCTGACACTCTCTGAAGTTCTTTGACACTCTCTGACACTCCCCGACACTCTCTGACACTCTCTGAAACTCTCTGACACGCTCTGACACTCTCTGAAACCCTCTGAAGATCTCTGGCACTCTCTGAAACTCTCTGAATCTCTCTGACACTCTCTGACACTCTCAGAAACTCTCTGACACTTTCTGAAACTCTCTGATACTATCTGACACTTCCTGAATCTTTCTGACAATCTCTTACACTCTCTGACACTTTCAGAAACTCTCAGAAAATCTCTGAAACTCTCTGACACTCTCTGACACTCTGTGACACTCTCTGAAACACTCTGACACTCTCTGAAACTCTCCGACAAACTCAGAAACTGTCAGAAACTCTCTGACAATCTCTGACACTCGATGACACTCTCTGACTCACTGAAAGTCTCTGATACTCTCTAACACTCACTGACACTATCTGACACTCTCTGAAACTCTCTGACACTCTCTGACACTCTCGGACACTCTCTGAAACTCTCTGACACTCTCTGACACTCGCTGACACTCTCTGATTCTCGCTGACACTCTCTGATACTCTCTGAAACTCTCTGACACTCTCTGACACTCGCTGACACTCTCTGATTCTCGCTGACACTCTCTGACACTCTCTGACACTCACTGACACTCTGTGACGCTCTCTGAAACTCTCTGACACTCTCTGACACTCAGTGACACTCTCTTAAACTCTCTGAAACTCTCAGAAACTCTCTGAAACTCTATGAAACTCTCTGACACGCTCTGACACTCTCTGACACTCTGTGACACTCTCTTAAAATCTCTGACACTCCCTTACACTCTCTGACACTCTCCGACTTTCGCTGACACTCTCTGATACTCTCTGACATTCACTGACACTATCTGACTCTCGCTGACACTCTCTGATACTCTCTGACACTCACTGACCCTCTGAGACACTCTGTGAAACTCTCTGACAGTCTGTGACACTCTCTGAAACATTCTGGCACTCTCTGACACTCTCTGAAGTTCTCTGAAACTCTCTGCAAATCTCTGACACTCTCTGAAACTCTGTTACACTCTCGGAAACACTCTGACACTCTCTGACACTCTCCGACACACTCAGAAACTGTCAGAAACTCTCAGGCACTCTCTGAAACTGTCTGAAACTATCTGACACTCTCTGACACTCTCTGAAGCTCTCTGAAACTCTCTGACACCCTGTGACACTCTCTGAAATTCTCTGACACTCTCTGACACTCCCTGACACTCTCTGAATCTCTCTGAAGCTCTCTGACACTCTGTGACACTCTCTGAAACTTTCCGGCACTCTCTGAAACTCTCTGAAGATCTCTGAAACTCTCTGAAAATCTCTGACACTCTCTGAATCTCTGTGACACTCTCTGAAACACTCTGACACTCTCTGAAACTCTCCGACACACTCAGAAACTGTCAGAAACTCTCAGGCACTCTCCGACACTCTCAGAAAGTCTCTGAAACTCTCTGACACTATCTGAACCTCTCTGACACTCTCTGACACTCTCTGACACTCTCTGAAACTCTTTGACACTCTCTGAAACTCTCAGACACTGTCTGACTCTCTCTGAAACTCTCCGAAACTCTCTGACACTCTCTGACACTCCCTGAAACTCTCTGAAGCTCTCTGAAACTCTCTGACGCTCCCCGACACTCTCTGAAACTCTCTGAAACTCTCTGACAATCTCTGAATCTCTCAGACACTCGCTGACACTCTCTGACGCTCTCTGAAACTATCTGACACGCTCTGACACTCTCTGAAACTCTGTGACACTCTCTGAAAATTTCTGACACTCTCTGAAACTCTCTGACACGCACTGACCCTCTGAGACACTCTGTGAAACTCTCTGACAGTCTCTGACACTCTCTGACTTTCGCTGACACTGTCTGATACTCTCTGACACTCACTGACCCTCTGAGACACTCTGTGAAACTCTCTGACAGTCTGTGACACTCTCTGAAACATTCTGGCACTCTCTGACACTCTCTGAAGTTCTCTGAAACTCTCTGAAAATCTCTGACACTCTCTGAAACTCTGTTACACTCTCGGAAACACTCTGAAACTCTCTGACACTCACTGACACTCTGTGACACTCTCTGAAACTCTCTGACACTCTCTGAAACTCTCTGACTCTCACTGACGCTCTGTGACACTCTCTGAAACTCTCTGACACTCTCTGACACTCTCTGTAACTCTTCGGCACTCTCTGACACTCTCAGATACTGTCTGACACTCTCTGATACTCTCTGACACTCTCTCAAATTCTCTGACACTCTCTGACACTCCCTGACACTCTCTGAATCTCTCTGAAGCTCTCTGACACTCTGTGACACTCGCTGACACTCTCTGAATCTCACTGACACTCTCTGACACTCTCTGAAACTCTCTGACATTCTCTGACACTCTCTGACACTCTCTGAAACTCTCTGACTTTCACTGACGCTCAGTGACACTCTCTGAAACTCTCTGAAACTCTCTGACACTCTCTGAAACTCTTCGTCACTCTCTGACACTCTCAGATACTGTCTGACACTCTCTGAAACTCTCTGACACTCTCTGAAATTCTCTGACACTCTCTGACACTCCCTGACACTCTCTGAATCTCTCTGAAGCCCTCTGACACTCTGTGACACTCTCTGAAACATTCTGGCACTCTCTGACACTCTCTGAAGTTCTCTGAAACTCTCTGAAAATCTCTGACACTCTCTGAAACTCTGTTACACTCTCGGAAACACTCTGAAACTCTCTGACACTCACTGACACTCTGTGACACTCTCTGAAACTCTCTGACACTCTCTGAAACTCTCTGACTCTCACTGACGCTCTGTGACACTCTCTGAAACTCTCTGACACTCTCTGACACTCTCTGTAACTCTTCGGCACTCTCTGACACTCTCAGATACTGTCTGACACTCTCTGAAACACTCTGACACTCTCTGAAACTCTCCGACACACTCAGAAACTGTCAGAAACTCTCAGGCACTCTCCGACACTCTCAGAAAGTCTCTGAAACTCTCTGACACTATCTGAACCTCTCTGACACTCTCTGACACTCTCTGACACTCTCTGAAACTCTTTGACACTCTCTGAAACTCTCAGACACTGTCTGACTCTCTCTGAAACTCTCCGAAACTCTCTGACACTCTCTGACACTCCCTGAAACTCTCTGAAGCTCTCTGAAACTCTCTGACGCTCCCCGACACTCTCTGAAACTCTCTGAAACTCTCTGACAATCTCTGAATCTCTCAGACACTCGCTGACACTCTCTGACGCTCTCTGAAACTATCTGACACGCTCTGACACTCTCTGAAACTCTGTGACACTCTCTGAAAATTTCTGACACTCTCTGAAACTCTCTGACACGCACTGACCCTCTGAGACACTCTGTGAAACTCTCTGACAGTCTCTGACACTCTCTGACTTTCGCTGACACTGTCTGATACTCTCTGACACTCACTGACCCTCTGAGACACTCTGTGAAACTCTCTGACAGTCTGTGACACTCTCTGAAACATTCTGGCACTCTCTGACACTCTCTGAAGTTCTCTGAAACTCTCTGAAAATCTCTGACACTCTCTGAAACTCTGTTACACTCTCGGAAACACTCTGAAACTCTCTGACACTCACTGACACTCTGTGACACTCTCTGAAACTCTCTGACACTCTCTGAAACTCTCTGACTCTCACTGACGCTCTGTGACACTCTCTGAAACTCTCTGACACTCTCTGACACTCTCTGTAACTCTTCGGCACTCTCTGACACTCTCAGATACTGTCTGACACTCTCTGATACTCTCTGACACTCTCTCAAATTCTCTGACACTCTCTGACACTCCCTGACACTCTCTGAATCTCTCTGAAGCTCTCTGACACTCTGTGACACTCGCTGACACTCTCTGAATCTCACTGACACTCTCTGACACTCTCTGAAACTCTCTGACATTCTCTGACACTCTCTGACACTCTCTGAAACTCTCTGACTTTCACTGACGCTCAGTGACACTCTCTGAAACTCTCTGAAACTCTCTGACACTCTCTGAAACTCTTCGTCACTCTCTGACACTCTCAGATACTGTCTGACACTCTCTGAAACTCTCTGACACTCTCTGAAATTCTCTGACACTCTCTGACACTCCCTGACACTCTCTGAATCTCTCTGAAGCCCTCTGACACTCTGTGACACTCTCTGAAACATTCTGGCACTCTCTGACACTCTCTGAAGTTCTCTGAAACTCTCTGAAAATCTCTGACACTCTCTGAAACTCTGTTACACTCTCGGAAACACTCTGAAACTCTCTGACACTCACTGACACTCTGTGACACTCTCTGAAACTCTCTGACACTCTCTGAAACTCTCTGACTCTCACTGACGCTCTGTGACACTCTCTGAAACTCTCTGACACTCTCTGACACTCTCTGTAACTCTTCGGCACTCTCTGACACTCTCAGATACTGTCTGACACTCTCTGAAACTCTCTGACACTCTCTCAAATTCTCTGACACTCTCTGACACTCCCTGACACTCTCTGAATCTCTCTGAAGCTCTCTGACACTCTGTGACACTCGCTGACACTCTCTGAATCTCACTGACACTCTCTGACACTCTCTGAAACTCTCTGACATTCTCTGACACTCTCTGACACTCTCTGAAACTCTCTGACTTTCACTGACGCTCAGTGACACTCTCTGAAACTCTCTGAAACTCTCTGACACTCTCTGAAACTCTTCGGCACTCTCTGACACTCTCAGATACTGTCTGACACTCTCTGAAACTCTCTGACACTCTCTGAAATTCTCTGACACTCTCTGACACTCCCTGACACTCTCTGAATCTCTCTGAAGCTCTCTGACACTCTGTGACACTCTCTGAAACTTTCCGGCACTCTCTGACACTCTCTGAAGATCTCTGAAAATCTCTGAATATCTCTGACACTCTCTGAAACTCTGTGACACTCTCTGAAACACTCTGACACTCTCAGGAACTCTCCGACACTCTCAGAAAGTCTCTGAAACTCTCTGACACTATCTGAACCTCTCTGACACTCTCTGACACTCCCTGACACTCTCTGAAGCTCTCTGAAACTCTCTGACACTCCCCGACACTCTCTGAAACTCTCTGAAACTCTCGGACACTCTCTGACACTCTGAATCTCTCAGACACTCGCTGACACTCTCTGACGCTCTCTGAAACTCTCTGACACGCTCTGACACGCTCTGAAACTCTCTGAAGCTCTCTGGCACTCTCTGAAACTCTCTGAATCTCTCTGACACTCTCTGACAATCTCTGAAACTCTCTGACACTCTCAGAAACTCTCAGAAAATCTCTGAAACTCTCTGACACTCTCTGACACTCTGTGACACTCTCCGAAACTCTCTGATACTCTCCGACACTCTCCGACAAACTGAGAAACTCTCAGAAACTCTCTGACACTCTCTGACACTCGCTGAAACTCTCTGACTCTCACTGAAAGTGTCTGATTGTCTCTAACACTCACTGACACTATCTGAAACTCTCTGAAACTCTCTGAAACTCTCTGACACTCTCTGACACTCTGTGACACTCGCCGAAACTCTCTGACACTCTCCGACACTCTCCGACAAACTGAGAAACTCTCAGAAACTCTCTGACACTCTCTGACACTCGCTGAAATTCTCTGACTCTCACTGAAAGTGTCTGATAGTCTCTAACACTCACTGACACTATCTGACACTCTGAAATTCTCTGACACTCTCTGACACTCCCTGACACTCTCTGAATCTCTCTGAAGCTCTCTGACACTCTGTGACACTCTCTGAAACTTTCCGGCCCTCTCTGACACTCTCTGAAGATCTCTGAAACTCTCTGAAAATCTCTGACACTCTCTGACACTCTCTGACACTCTGTGACACTCTCTGAAACACTCTGACACTCTCTGAAACTCTCCGACACACTCAGAAACTCTCTGACACTCTCAGGCACTCTCCGACACTCTCAGAAAGTCTCTGAAACTCTCTGACACTATCTGAACCCATCTGACACTCCCCAACACTCTCTGAAACTCTCTGAAACTCTCTGACACTCTCTGACACTCTCTGAATCTCTCAGACACTCGCTGACACTCTCTGACGCTCTCTGAAACTCTCTGACACGCTCTGACACTCTCTGAAACTCTCTGAAGCTCACTGGCACTCTCTGAAACTCTCTGAATCTCTCTGACACTCTCTGACAATCTCTGACACTCTCTGACACTCTCAGAAACTCTCAGAAAATCTCTGAAACTCTCTGACACTCTGTGACACTCTCCGAAACTCTCTGACTCTCTCCGACACTCTCCGACAAACTGAGAAACTCTCAGAAACTCTCTGACACTCTCTGACACTCGCCGAAACTCTCTGACTCTCACTGAAAGTGTCTGATAGTCTCTAACACTCACTGACACTATCTGAAACTCTCTGAAACTCTCTGAAACTCTCTGACACTCTCTGACACTCTGTGACACTCTCCGAAACTCTCTGACACTCTCCGACACTCTCCGACAAACTGAGAAACTCTCAGAAACTCTCTGACACTCTCTGACACTCTCTGAAACTCTCTGACACTCTCTGACACTCGCTGACACTCTCTGATTCTCGCTGACACTCTCTGATACTCTCTGACACTCACTGACACTCTGTGACACTCTCTGAAACTCTCTGACACTCTCTGACACACTCTGAAACTCTCTGACTCTCACTGACGCTCTATGACACTCTCTGAAACTCTCTGACACTCTGACACTCTCTGAAACTCTTCGGCGCTGTCTGACACTCTCAGATACTGTCTGACACTCTCTGAAACTCCCTGACACTCTCTGAAATTCTCTGACACTCTCTGAAACTCCCTGACACTCTCTGAATCTCTCTGAAGCTCTCTGACACTCTGTGACACTCTCTGAAACTTTCTGGCACTCTCTGACACTCTCTGAAGATCTCTGAAACTCTCTGAAAAACTCTGACACTCTCTGAAATTCTGTGACACTCTCTGAAACACTCTGACACTCTCTGACACTCTCCGACACACTCAGAAACTGTCAGCAACTCTCAGGCACTCTCTGACACTCTCAGAAAGTCTCTGAAACTCTCTGATACTCTCTGATTCTCGCTGACCCTCTCTGATACTCTCTGACACTCACTGACACTCTGTGACACTCTCTGAAACTCTCTGACACGCTCTGACACTCTCTGACACTCCCTGACACTCTCTGATGCTCTCTGAAACTCTCTGACACTCTCTGACACTCCGTGACACTCTCTGAAACTCTCAGGCACTCTCCGACACTCTCAGAAAGTCTCTGGAACTCTCTGACACTATCTGAACCTCTCTGACACTCTCTGACACTCTCTGACACTCTCTGAAACTCTTTGACACTCTCTGACACTCTCAGAGACTGTCTGACTCTCTCTGAAACTCTCCGAAACTCTCTGACACTCTCTGACACTCCCTGACACTCTCTGAAGCTCTCTGAAACTCTCTGACACTCTCCGACACTCTCTGAAACTCTCTGAAACTCTCTGACACTCTCTGACACTCTCTGAATCTCTCAGACACTCTCTGACACTCTCTGAAACTCTCTGACACGCTCTGACACTCTCTGAAACCCTCTGAAGCTCTCTGGCACTCTCTGAAACTCTCTGAATCTCTCTGACACACTCTGACACTCTCAGACGCTCTCTGACTCTTTCTGAAACTCTCTGATACTATCTGACACTTTCTGAATCTTTCTGACAATCTCTGACACTCTCTGACACTCTCAGAAACTCTCAGAAGATCTCTGACACTCTCTGACACTCTGTGACACTCTCTGAAACTCTCTGACACTCTCTGACCTCTCCGACAAACTCAGAAACTTTCAAAAACTCTCTGACACTCTCTGACACTCGATGACACTCTCTGACTCTCACTGAAAGTCTCTGATACTCTCTGACACTCACTGACACTATCTGACACTCTCTGAAACTCTCTGACACTCACTGACACTCTGTGACACTCTCTGAAACTCTCTGACACTCTCTGACACTCTCTGACACTCTCTGAAACTCTCTGACACTCTCTGACACTCGCTGACACTCTCTGACACTCTGTGACACTCTCTGAAACTCTCTGATACTCTCTGACATTCTCTGACACTCTCTGACACTCTGACACTCTCTGAAACTCTTCGGCACTCTCTGACACTCTCAGATACTTTCTGACACTCTCTGAAACTCTCTGACACTCTCTGAAATTCTCTGACACTCTCTGACACTCCCTGACACTCTCTGAATCTCTCTGAAGCTCTCTGACACTCTGTGACACTCTCTGAAACTTTCTGGCACTCTCTGAAACTCTCTGAAGATCTCTGAAACTCTCTGAAAATCTCTGACACTCTCTGAAATTCTGTGACACTCTCTGAAACACTCTGACACTCTCTGACACTCTCCGACTTACTCAGAAACTGTCAGAAACTCTCAGGCACTCTCTGACACTCTCAGAAAGTCTCTGAAACTCTCTGACACTCGCTGACACTCTGTGATTCTCGCTGACCCTCTCTGATACTCTCTGACACTCACTGACACTCACTGACACTCTGTGACAGTCTCTGAAACTCTCTGAAACTCTCTGACACTCTCTGAAACTCTTCGGCACTCTCTGACACTCTCAGATACTGTCTGACACTCTCTGAAACTCTCTGACACTCTCTGAAGTTCTTTGACACTCTCTGAGACTCCCCGACACTCTCTGAATCTCTCTGAAGCTCTCTGACAATCTGTGACACTCTCTGACACTCTCTGAAACTCTTCGGCACTCTCTGACACTCTCAGATACTGTCTGACACTCTCTGAACCTCTCTGACACTCTCTGAAGTTCTTTGACACTCTCTGACACTCCCCGACACTCTCTGACACTCTCTGAAACTCTCTGACACGCTCTGACACTCTCTGAAACCCTCTGAAGATCTCTGGCACTCTCTGAAACTCTCTGAATCTCTCTGACACTCTCTGACACTCTCAGAAACTCTCTGACACTTTCTGAAACTCTCTGATACTATCTGACACTTCCTGAATCTTTCTGACAATCTCTTACACTCTCTGACACTTTCAGAAACTCTCAGAAAATCTCTGAAACTCTCTGACACTCTGTGACACTCTGTGACACTCTCTGAAACTCTCTGACACTCTCTGACACTCGATGACACTCTCTGACTCTCACTGAAAGTCTCTGATACTCTCTAACACTCACTGACACTATCTGACACTCTCTGAAACTCTCTGACACTCTCTGACACTCTCTGACACTCTCTGAAACTCTCTGACACTCTCTGACACTCGCTGACACTCTCTGATTCTCGCTGACACTCTCTGATACTCTCTGAAACTCTCTGACACTCTCTGACACTCGCTGACACTCTCTGATTCTCGCTGACACTCTCTGATACTCTCTGACACTCACTGACACTCTGTGACACTCTCTGAAACTCTCTGACACTCTCTGACACTCTGTGACACTCTCTGAAACTCTCTGACACTCTCTGACACTCTCTGAAACGCTCTGAAACTCTCTGACACTCTGACACTCTCTGAAACTCTTCGGCACTCTCTGACACTCTCAGATACTGTCTGACACTCTCTGAAACTCTCTGACACTCTCTGAAATTCTCTGACACTCTCTGACACTCCCTGACACTCTCTGAATCTCTCTGAAGCTCTCTGACACTCTGTGACACTCTCTGAAACTTTCTGGCACTCTCTGAAGCTCTCTGACACTCACTGAAACTCTCTGAAACTCTCTGACAATCTCAGATACTGTCTGACACTCTCTGAAACTCTCTGACACTCTCTGAAAGTCTCTGAAACTCTCTGACACTCTCTGACACTCTCTGAAGATCTCTGAACCTCTCTGAAAATCTCTGACACTCTCTGAAACTCTGTGACACTCTCTGAAACACTCTGAAACTCTCTGACACTCTCTGACACTCGATGACACTCTCTGACTCTCACTGAAAGTCTCTGATACTCTCTAACACTCACTGACACTATCTGACACTCTCTGAAACTCTCTGACACTCTCTGACACTCTCTGACACTCTCTGAAACTCTCTGACACTCTCTGACACTCGCTGACACTCTCTGATTCTCGCTGACACTCTCTGATACTCTCTGAAACTCTCTGACACTCTCTGACACTCGCTGACACTCTCTGATTCTCGCTGACACTCTCTGATACTCTCTGACACTCACTGACACTCTGTGACACTCTCTGAAACTCTCTGACACTCTCTGACACTCTGTGACACTCTCTGAAACTCTCTGACACTCTCTGACACTCTCTGAAACGCTCTGAAACTCTCTGACACTCTGACACTCTCTGAAACTCTTCGGCACTCTCTGACACTCTCAGATACTGTCTGACACTCTCTGAAACTCTCTGACACTCTCTGAAATTCTCTGACACTCTCTGACACTCCCTGACACTCTCTGAATCTCTCTGAAGCTCTCTGACACTCTGTGACACTCTCTGAAACTTTCTGGCACTCTCTGAAGCTCTCTGACACTCACTGAAACTCTCTGAAACTCTCTGACACTCTCAGATACTGTCTGACACTCTCTGAAACTCTCTGACACTCTCTGAAAGTCTCTGAAACTCTCTGACACTCTCTGACACTCTCTGAAGATCTCTGAACCTCTCTGAAAATCTCTGACACTCTCTGAAACTCTGTGACACTCTCTGAAACTCACAGGCACTCTCTGACACTCTCAGAAAGTCTCTGAAACTCTCTGACACTATCTGAACCTCTCTGACTCTCTCTGACACTCTCTGAAACTCTTTTACACTCTCGGACACTCTCAGACACTGTCTGACTCTCTCTGAAACTCTCCGAAACTCTCTGACACTCTCTGACACTCCCTGACAATCTCTGACACTTTCTGGAAATCTCTGACACTATCTGACTCTTTCTGAAACTTTCTGACAATCTCTGATACTTTCTGAAACTCTCTGACACGACCTGACACTCTCTGAAGCTCTCTGAAACTCTCTGGCACTCTCTGAAACTCATCTGAAACTCTCTGACACTCTCTGACACTCTCAGACAATCTCTGACACTCTCTGACACTTTCGGAAACTCTCTGACACTATCTGACACTTTCTGAAAATTTCTGACAATCTCTGACACTCTATGACACTCTCAGAAACGCTCAGAAACTCTCTGAAACTCTCTGACACTCTCTGACACTCTGTGACACTCTCTGACACTCTCTGAACCTCTCTGAAGGTCTTCGGCACTATCTGACACTCTCAGATACTGTCTGACACTCTCTGAAACTCTCTGACACTCTCTGAAATTCTCTGACACACTCTGACACTCCCTGACTCTCTCTGAAACTTTCTGGCACTCTCTGACACTCTCTGAAGATCTCTGAAACTCTCTGAAAATCTCTGACACTCTCTGAAACTCTGTGACACTCTCTGAAACACTCTGACACTCTCTGACACTCTCCGACACACTCAGAAACTGTCAGAAACTCTCAGGCACTCTCTGACATTCTCAGAAAGTCTCTGAAACTCTCTGACACTATCTGAACCTCTCTGACACTCTCTGACACTCTCAGACACTGTCTGACTCTCTCTGAAACTCACCGAAAATCTCTGACACTCTCTGCCACTCCCTGACACTCTCTGAAGCTCTCTGACACTCACTGAAACTCTCTGAAACTCTCTGACACTCTCTGACACTCTCTGACACTCTCTGAAACTTTCTGACACTCTCTGAAACTCTCTGTAACTCTCTGACACTCTCTGACACTCGATGACACTCTCTGACTCTCACTGAAAGTCTCTGATACTCACTAACACTCACTGACACTATCTGACACTCTCTGAAACTCTCTGACACTCACTGACACTCTGTGACACTCACTGAATCTCTCTGACACTCTCTGACACTCTCTGAAACTCTCTGACACTCTCTGACACTCTCTGACACTCGCTGACACTCTCTGATTCTCGCTGACACTCTCTGATACTCTCTGACACTCACTGACACTCTGTGACACTCTCTGAAACTCTCTGACACCCTCTGACACTCTGTGACACTCTCTGAAACTCTCTGACACTCTCTGACACTCTCTGAAACTCTCTGACACTCTCTGACACTCTGACACTCTCTGAAACTCTTCGGCACTCTCTGACACTCTCAGATACTGTCTGACACTCTCTGAAACTCTCTGACACTCTCTGAAATTCTCTGACACTCTCTGACACTCCCTGACACTCTCTGAACCTCTCTGAAGCTCTCTGACACTCTGTGACACTCTCTGAAGCCCTCTGAAGATCTCTGGCACTCTCTGAATCTCTCTGAATCTCTCTGACACTCTCTGACACTCTCAGAAACTCTCTGACACTTTCTGAAACTCTCTGATACTATCTGACACTTCCTGAATCTTTCTGACAATCTCTTACACTCTCTGACACTTTCAGAAACTCTCAGAAAATCTCTGAAACTCTCTGACACTCTCTGACACTCTGTGACACTCTCTGAAACTCTCTGACACTCTCTGACACTCGATGACACTCTCTGACTCTCACTGAAAGTCTCTGATACTCTCTAACACTCACTGACACTATCTGACACTCTCTGAAACTCTCTGACACTCTCTGACATTCTCTGACACTCTCTGAAACTCTCTGACACTCTCTGACACTCGCTGACACTCTCTGATTCTCGCTGACACTCTCTGATACTCTCTGAAACTCTCTGACACTCTCTGACACTCGCTGACACTCTCTGATTCTCGCTGACACTCTCTGATACTCTCTGACACTCACTGACACTCTGTGACACTCTCTGAAACTCTCTGACACTCTCTGATACTCTGTGACACTCTCTGAAACTCTCTGACACTCTCTGACACTCTCTGAAACGCTCTGAAACTCTCTGACACTCTGACACTCTCTGAAACTCTTCGGCACTCTCTGACACTCTCAGATACTGTCTGACACTCTCTGAAACTCTCTGACACTCTCTGAAATTCTCTGACACTCTCTGACACTCCCTGACACTCTCTGAATCTCTCTGAAGCTCTCTGACACTCTGTGACACTCTCTGAAACTTTCTGGCACTCTCTGAAGCTCTCTGACACTCACTGAAACTCTCTGAAACTCTCTGACACTCTCAGATACCGTCTGACACTCACTGAAACTCTCTGACACTCTCTGAAAGTCTCTGAAACTCTCTGACACTCTCTGACACTCTCTGAAGATCTCTGAACCTCTCTGAAAATCTCTGACACTCTCTGAAACTCTGTGACACTCTCTGAAACACTCTGACACTCTCTGACAAACTCAGAAACTGTAAGAAACTCACAGGCACTCTCTGACACTCTCAGAAAGTCTCTGAAACTCTCTGACACTATCTGAACCTCTCTGACTCTCTCTGACACTCTCTGAAACTCTTTTACACTCTCGGACACTCTCAGACACTGTCTGACTCTCTCTGAAACTCTCCGAAACTCTCTGACACTCTCTGACACTCCCTGACAATCTCTGACACTTTCTGGAAATCTCTGACACTATCTGACTCTTTCTGAAACTTTCTGACAATCTCTGACACTTTCTGAAACTCTCTGACACGACCTGACACTCTCTGAAACTCTCTGAAACTCTCTGGCACTCTCTGAAACTCATCTGAAACTCTCTGACACTCTCTGACACTCTGTGACACTCTCTGACACTCTCTGAACCTCTCTGAAGGTCTTCGGCACTATCTGACACTCTCAGATACTGTCTGACACTCTCTGAAACTCTCTGACACTCTCTGAAATTCTCCGACACACTCTGACACTCCCTGACTCTCTCTGAAACTTTCTGGCACTCTCTGACACTCTCTGAAGATCTCTGAAACTCTCTGAAAATCTCTGACACTCTCTGAAACTCTGTGACACTCTCTGAAACTCTCTGACACCCTCTGACACTCTGTGACACTCTCTGAAACTCTCTGACACTCTCTGACACTCTCTGAAACTCTCTGACACTCTCTGACACTCTGACACTCTCTGAAACTCTTCGGCACTCTCTGACACTCTCAGATACTGTCTGACACTCTCTGAAACTCTCTGACACTCTCTGAAATTCTCTGACACTCTCTGACACTCCCTGACACTCTCTGAACCTCTCTGAAGCTCTCTGACACTCTGTGACACTCTCTGAAGCCCTCTGAAGATCTCTGGCACTCTCTGAATCTCTCTGAATCTCTCTGACACTCTCTGACACTCTCAGAAACTCTCTGACACTTTCTGAAACTCTCTGATACTATCTGACACTTCCTGAATCTTTCTGACAATCTCTTACACTCTCTGACACTTTCAGAAACTCTCAGAAAATCTCTGAAACTCTCTGACACTCTCTGACACTCTGTGACACTCTCTGAAACTCTCTGACACTCTCTGACACTCGATGACACTCTCTGACTCTCACTGAAAGTCTCTGATACTCTCTAACACTCACTGACACTATCTGACACTCTCTGAAACTCTCTGACACTCTCTGACATTCTCTGACACTCTCTGAAACTCTCTGACACTCTCTGACACTCGCTGACACTCTCTGATTCTCGCTGACACTCTCTGATACTCTCTGAAACTCTCTGACACTCTCTGACACTCGCTGACACTCTCTGATTCTCGCTGACACTCTCTGATACTCTCTGACACTCACTGACACTCTGTGACACTCTCTGAAACTCTCTGACACTCTCTGATACTCTGTGACACTCTCTGAAACTCTCTGACACTCTCTGACACTCTCTGAAACGCTCTGAAACTCTCTGACACTCTGACACTCTCTGAAACTCTTCGGCACTCTCTGACACTCTCAGATACTGTCTGACACTCTCTGAAACTCTCTGACACTCTCTGAAATTCTCTGACACTCTCTGACACTCCCTGACACTCTCTGAATCTCTCTGAAGCTCTCTGACACTCTGTGACACTCTCTGAAACTTTCTGGCACTCTCTGAAGCTCTCTGACACTCACTGAAACTCTCTGAAACTCTCTGACACTCTCAGATACCGTCTGACACTCACTGAAACTCTCTGACACTCTCTGAAAGTCTCTGAAACTCTCTGACACTCTCTGACACTCTCTGAAGATCTCTGAACCTCTCTGAAAATCTCTGACACTCTCTGAAACTCTGTGACACTCTCTGAAACACTCTGACACTCTCTGACAAACTCAGAAACTGTAAGAAACTCACAGGCACTCTCTGACACTCTCAGAAAGTCTCTGAAACTCTCTGACACTATCTGAACCTCTCTGACTCTCTCTGACACTCTCTGAAACTCTTTTACACTCTCGGACACTCTCAGACACTGTCTGACTCTCTCTGAAACTCTCCGAAACTCTCTGACACTCTCTGACACTCCCTGACAATCTCTGACACTTTCTGGAAATCTCTGACACTATCTGACTCTTTCTGAAACTTTCTGACAATCTCTGACACTTTCTGAAACTCTCTGACACGACCTGACACTCTCTGAAACTCTCTGAAACTCTCTGGCACTCTCTGAAACTCATCTGAAACTCTCTGACACTCTCTGACACTCTGTGACACTCTCTGACACTCTCTGAACCTCTCTGAAGGTCTTCGGCACTATCTGACACTCTCAGATACTGTCTGACACTCTCTGAAACTCTCTGACACTCTCTGAAATTCTCCGACACACTCTGACACTCCCTGACTCTCTCTGAAACTTTCTGGCACTCTCTGACACTCTCTGAAGATCTCTGAAACTCTCTGAAAATCTCTGACACTCTCTGAAACTCTGTGACACTCTCTGAAACACTCTGACACTCTCTGACACTCTCCGACACACTCAGAAACTGTCAGAAACTCTCAGGCACTCTCTGACATTCTCAGAAAGTCTCTGAAACTCTCTGACACTATCTGAACCTCTCTGACACTCTCTGACACTCTCAGACACTGTCTGACTCTCTCTGAAACTCAGCGAAAATCTCTGTCACTCTCTGCCACTCCCTGACACTCTCTGAAGCTCTCTGACACTCACTGAAACTCTCTGAAACTCTCTGACACTCTCTGACACTCTCTGACACTCTCTGAAACTTTCTGACACTCTCTGAAACTCTCTGTAACTCTCTGACACTCTCTGACACTCGATGACACTCTCTGACTCTCACTGAAAGTCTCTGATACTCACTAACACTCACTGACACTATCTGACACTCTCTGAAACTCTCTGACACTCACTGACACTCTGTGACACTCACTGAATCTCTCTGACACTCTCTGACACTCTCTGAAACTCTCTGACACTCTCTGACACTCTCTGACACTCGCTGACACTCTCTGATTCTCGCTGACACTCTCTGATACTCTCTGACACTCACTGACACTCTGTGACACTCTCTGAAACTCTCTGACACCCTCTGACACTCTGTGACACTCTCTGAAACTCTCTGACACTCTCTGACACTCTCTGAAACTCTCTGACACTCTCTGACACTCTGACACTCTCTGAAACTCTTCGGCACTCTCTGACACTCTCAGATACTGTCTGACACTCTCTGAAACTCTCTGACACTCTCTGAAATTCTCTGACACTCTCTGACACTCCCTGACACTCTCTGAACCTCTCTGAAGCTCTCTGACACTCTGTGACACTCTCTGAAGCCCTCTGAAGATCTCTGGCACTCTCTGAATCTCTCTGAATCTCTCTGACACTCTCTGACACTCTCAGAAACTCTCTGACACTTTCTGAAACTCTCTGATACTATCTGACACTTCCTGAATCTTTCTGACAATCTCTTACACTCTCTGACACTTTCAGAAACTCTCAGAAAATCTCTGAAACTCTCTGACACTCTCTGACACTCTGTGACACTCTCTGAAACTCTCTGACACTCTCTGACACTCGATGACACTCTCTGACTCTCACTGAAAGTCTCTGATACTCTCTAACACTCACTGACACTATCTGACACTCTCTGAAACTCTCTGACACTCTCTGACATTCTCTGACACTCTCTGAAACTCTCTGACACTCTCTGACACTCGCTGACACTCTCTGATTCTCGCTGACACTCTCTGATACTCTCTGAAACTCTCTGACACTCTCTGACACTCGCTGACACTCTCTGATTCTCGCTGACACTCTCTGATACTCTCTGACACTCACTGACACTCTGTGACACTCTCTGAAACTCTCTGACACTCTCTGATACTCTGTGACACTCTCTGAAACTCTCTGACACTCTCTGACACTCTCTGAAACGCTCTGAAACTCTCTGACACTCTGACACTCTCTGAAACTCTTCGGCACTCTCTGACACTCTCAGATACTGTCTGACACTCTCTGAAACTCTCTGACACTCTCTGAAATTCTCTGACACTCTCTGACACTCCCTGACACTCTCTGAATCTCTCTGAAGCTCTCTGACACTCTGTGACACTCTCTGAAACTTTCTGGCACTCTCTGAAGCTCTCTGACACTCACTGAAACTCTCTGAAACTCTCTGACACTCTCAGATACCGTCTGACACTCACT
Organism: Heterodontus francisci; assembly: GCF_036365525.1. Classification (NCBI taxonomy): domain Eukaryota; kingdom Metazoa; phylum Chordata; class Chondrichthyes; order Heterodontiformes; family Heterodontidae; genus Heterodontus; species Heterodontus francisci. The sequence continues at coordinate 3,654,652 of NW_027141332.1, read as the reverse complement.
GAAACTCTCTGACACTCTCTGAAAGTCTCTGAAACTCTCTGACACTCTCTGACACTCTCTGAAGATCTCTGAACCTCTCTGAAAATCTCTGACACTCTCTGAAACTCTGTGACACTCTCTGAAACACTCTGACACTCTCTGACACTCTCCGACAAACTCAGAAACTGTAAGAAACTCACAGGCACTCTCTGACACTCTCAGAAAGTCTCTGAAACTCTCTGACACTATCTGAACCTCTCTGACTCTCTCTGACACTCTCTGAAACTCTTTTACACTCTCGGACACTCTCAGACACTGTCTGACTCTCTCTGAAACTCTCCGAAACTCTCTGACACTCTCTGACACTCCCTGACAATCTCTGACACTTTCTGGAAATCTCTGACACTATCTGACTCTTTCTGAAACTTTCTGACAATCTCTGACACTTTCTGAAACTCTCTGACACGACCTGACACTCTCTGAAACTCTCTGAAACTCTCTGGCACTCTCTGAAACTCATCTGAAACTCTCTGACACTCTCTGACACTCTCAGACAATCTCTGACACTCTCTGACACTTTCGGAAACTCTCTGACACTATCTGACACTTTCTGAAAATTTCTGACAATCTCTGACACTCTATGACACTCTCAGAAACGCTCAGAAACTCTCTGAAACTCTCTGACACTCTCTGACACTCTGTGACACTCTCTGACACTCTCTGAACCTCTCTGAAGGTCTTCGGCACTATCTGACACTCTCAGATACTGTCTGACACTCTCTGAAACTCTCTGACACTCTCTGAAATTCTCCGACACACTCTGACACTCCCTGACTCTCTCTGAAACTTTCTGGCACTCTCTGACACTCTCTGAAGATCTCTGAAACTCTCTGAAAATCTCTGACACTCTCTGAAACTCTGTGACACTCTCTGAAACACTCTGACACTCTCTGACACTCTCCGACACACTCAGAAACTGTCAGAAACTCTCAGGCACTCTCTGACATTCTCAGAAAGTCTCTGAAACTCTCTGACACTATCTGAACCTCTCTGACACTCTCTGACACTCTCAGACACTGTCTGACTCTCTCTGAAACTCACCGAAAATCTCTGACACTCTCTGCCACTCCCTGACACTCTCTGAAGCTCTCTGACACTCACTGAAACTCTCTGAAACTCTCTGACACTCTCTGACACTCTGACACTCTCTGAAACTTTCTGACACTCTCTGAAACTCTCTGTAACTCTCTGACACTCGATGACACTCTCTGACTCTCACTGAAAGTCTCTGATACTCTCTAACACTCACTGACACTATCTGACACTCTCTGAAACTCTCTGACACTCACTGACACTCTGTGACACTCACTGAATCTCTCTGACACTCTCTGACACTCTCTGAAACTCTCTGACACTCTCTGACACTCGCTGACACTCTCTGATTCTCGCTGACACTCTCTGATACTCTCTGACACTCACTGACACTCTGTGACACTCTCTGAACCTCTCTGAAGCTCTCTGACACTCTGTGACACTCTCTGAAACTTTCTGGCACTCTCTGACACTCTCTGACACTCCCTGAAACTCTCTGAAGCTCTCTGAAACTCTCTGACGCTCCCCGACACTCTCTGAAACTCTCTGAAACTCTCTGACAATCTCTGAATCTCTCAGACACTCGCTGACACTCTCTGACGCTCTCTGAAACTATCTGACACGCTCTGACACTCTCTGAAACTCTGTGACACTCTCTGAAAATTTCTGACACTCTCTGAAACTCTCTGACACGCACTGACCCTCTGAGACACTCTGTGAAACTCTCTGACAGTCTCTGACACTCTCTGACTTTCGCTGACACTGTCTGATACTCTCTGACACTCACTGACCCTCTGAGACACTCTGTGAAACTCTCTGACAGTCTGTGACACTCTCTGAAACATTCTGGCACTCTCTGACACTCTCTGAAGTTCTCTGAAACTCTCTGAAAATCTCTGACACTCTCTGAAACTCTGTTACACTCTCGGAAACACTTTGAAACTCTCTGACACTCACTGACACTCTGTGACACTCTCTGAAACTCTCTGACACTCTCTGAAACTCTCTGACTCTCACTGACGCTCTGTGACACTCTCTGAAACTCTCTGACACTCTCTGACACTCTCTGTAACTCTTCGGCACTCTCTGACACTCTCAGATACTGTCTGACACTCTCTGATACTCTCTGACACTCTCTCAAATTCTCTGACACTCTCTGACACTCCCTGACACTCTCTGAATCTCTCTGAAGCTCTCTGACACTCTGTGACACTCGCTGACACTCTCTGAATCTCACTGACACTCTCTGACACTCTCTGAAACTCTCTGACATTCTCTGACACTCTCTGACACTCTCTGAAACTCTCTGACTTTCACTGACGCTCAGTGACACTCTCTGAAACTCTCTGAAACTCTCTGACACTCTCTGAAACTCTTCGGCACTCTCTGACACTCTCAGATACTGTCTGACACTCTCTGAAACTCTCTGACACTCTCTGAAATTCTCTGACACTCTCTGACACTCCCTGACACTCTCTGAATCTCTCTGAAGCTCTCTGACACTCTGTGACACTCTCTGAAACTTTCCGGCACTCTCTGACACTCTCTGAAGATCTCTGAAAATCTCTGAATATCTCTGACACTCTCTGAAACTCTGTGACACTCTCTGAAACACTCTGACACTCTCAGGAACTCTCCGACACTCTCAGAAAGTCTCTGAAACTCTCTGACACTATCTGAACCTCTCTGACACTCTCTGACACTCCCTGACACTCTCTGAAGCTCTCTGAAACTCTCTGACACTCCCCGACACTCTCTGAAACTCTCTGAAACTCTCTGACACGCTCTGACACTCTGAATCTCTCAGACACTCGCTGACACTCTCTGACGCTCTCTGAAACTCTCTGACACGCTCTGACACGCTCTGAAACTCTCTGAAGCTCTCTGGCACTCTCTGAAACTCTCTGAATCTCTCTGACACTCTCTGACAATCTCTGAAACTCTCTGACACTCTCAGAAACTCTCAGAAAATCTCTGAAACTCTCTGACACTCTCTGACACTCTGTGACACTCTCCGAAACTCTCTGATACTCTCCGACACTCTCCGACAAACTGAGAAACTCTCAGAAACTCTCTGACACTCTCTGACACTCGCTGAAACTCTCTGACTCTCACTGAAAGTGTCTGATTGTCTCTAACACTCACTGACACTATCTGAAACTCTCTGAAACTCTCTGACACTCTCTGACACTCTGTGACACTCGCCGAAACTCTTTGACACTCTCCGACACTCTCCGACAAACTGAGAAACTCTCAGAAACTCTCTGACACTCGCTGAAATTCTCTGACTCTCACTGAAAGTGTCTGATAGTCTCTAACACTCACTGACACTATCTGACACTCTGAAATTCTCTGACACTCTCTGACACTCCCTGACACTCTCTGAATCTCTCTGAAGCTCTCTGACACTCTGTGACACTCTCTGAAACTTTCCGGCCCTCTCTGACACTCTCTGAAGATCTCTGAAACTCTCTGAAAATCTCTGACACTCTCTGACACTCTCTGACACTCTGTGACACTCTCTGAAACACTCTGACACTCTCTGAAACTCTCCGACACACTCAGAAACTGTCAGAAACTCTCAGGCACTCTCCGACACTCTCAGAAAGTCTCTGAAACTCTCTGACACTATCTGAACCCATCTGACACTCCCCAACACTCTCTGAAACTCTCTGAAACTCTCTGACACTCTCTAACACTCTCTGAATCTCTCAGACACTCGCTGACACTCTCTGACGCTCTCTGAAACTCTCTGACACGCTCTGACACTCTCTGAAACTCTCTGAAGCTCACTGGCACTCTCTGAAACTCTCTGAATCTCTCTGACACTCTCTGACAATCTCTGACACTCTCTGACACTCTCAGAAATTCTCAGAAAATCTCTGAAACTCTCTGACACTCTGTGACACTCTCCGAAACTCTCTGACTCTCTCCGACACTCTCCGACAAACTGAGAAACTCTCAGAAACTCTCTGACACTCTCTGACACTCGCCGAAACTCTCTGACTCTCACTGAAAGTGTCTGATAGTCTCTAACACTCACTGACACTATCTGAAACTCTCTGAAACTCTCTGAAACTCTCTGACACTCTCTGACACTCTGTGACACTCTCCGAAACTCTCTGACACTCTCCGACACTCTCCGACAAACTGAGAAACTCTCAGAAACTCTCTGACACTCTCTGACTCTCTCTGAAACTCTCTGACACTCTCTGACACTCGCTGACACTCTCTGATTCTCGCTGACACTCTCTGATACTCTCTGACACTCACTGACACTCTGTGACACTCTCTGAAACTCTCTGACACTCTCTGACACACTCTGAAACTCTCTGACTCTCACTGACGCTCTATGACACTCTCTGAAACTCTCTGACACTCTGACACTCTCTGAAACTCTTCGGCGCTGTCTGACACTCTCAGATACTGTCTGACACTCTCTGAAACTCCCTGACACTCTCTGAAATTCTCTGACACTCTCTGAAACTCCCTGACACTCTCTGAATCTCTCTGAAGCTCTCTGACACTCTGTGACACTCTCTGAAACTTTCTGGCACTCTCTGACACTCTCTGAAGATCTCTGAAACACTCTGAAAAACTCTGACACTCTCTGAAATTCTGTGACACTCTCTGAAACACTCTAACACTCTCTGACACTCTCCGACACACTCAGAAACTGTCAGAAACTCTCAGGCACTCTCTGACACTCTCAGAAAGTCTCTGAAACTCTCTGATACTCTCTGATTCTCGCTGACCCTCTCTGATACTCTCTGACACTCACTGACACTCTGTGACACTCTCTGAAACTCTCTGACACGCTCTGACACTCTCTGACACTCCCTGACACTCTCTGATGCTCTCTGAAACTCTCTGACACTCTCTGACACTCCGTGACACTCTCTGAAACTCTCAGGCACTCTCCGACACTCTCAGAAAGTCTCTGGAACTCTCTGACACTATCTGAACCTCTCTGACACTCTCTGACACTCTCTGACACTCTCTGAAACTCTTTGACACTCTCTGACACTCTCAGAGACTGTCTGACTCTCTCTGAAACTCTCCGAAACTCTCTGACACTCTCTGACACTCCCTGACACTCTCTGAAGCTCTCTGAAACTCTCTGACACTCTCCGACACTCTCTGAAACTCTCTGAAACTCTCTGACACTCTCTGACACTCTCTGAAACTCTCTGACACGCTCTGACACTCTCTGAAACCCTCTGAAGCTCTCTGGCACTCTCTGAAACTCTCTGAATCTCTCTGACACACTCTGACACTCTCAGACGCTCTCTGACTCTTTCTGAAACTCTCTGATACTATCTGACACTTTCTGAATCTTTCTGACAATCTCTGACACTCTCTGACACTCTCAGAAACTCTCAGAAGATCTCTGACACTCTCTGACACTCTGTGACACTCTCTGAAACTCTCTGACACTCTCTGACCTCTCCGACAAACTCAGAAACTTTCAAAAACTCTCTGACACTCTCTGACACTCGATGACACTCTCTGACTCTCACTGAAAGTCTCTGATACTCTCTGACACTCACTGACACTATCTGACACTCTCTGAAACTCTCTGACACTCACTGACACTCTGTGACACTCTCTGAAACTCTCTGACACTCTCTGACACTCTCTGACACTCTCTGAAACTCTCTGACACTCTCTGACACTCGCTGACACTCTCTGACACTCTGTGACACTCTCTGAAACTCTCTGATACTCTCTGACATTCTCTGACACTCTCTGACACTCTGACACTCTCTGAAACTCTTCGGCACTCTCTGACACTCTCAGATACTTTCTGACACTCTCTGAAACTCTCTGACACTCTCTGAAATTCTCTGACACTCTCTGACACTCCCTGACACTCTCTGAATCTCTCTGAAGCTCTCTGACACTCTGTGACACTCTCTGAAACTTTCTGGCACTCTCTGAAACTCTCTGAAGATCTCTGAAACTCTCTGAAAATCTCTGACACTCTCTGAAATTCTGTGACACTCTCTGAAACACTCTGACACTCTCTGACACTCTCCGACTTACTCAGAAACTGTCAGAAACTCTCAGGCACTCTCTGACACTCTCAGAAAGTCTCTGAAACTCTCTGACACTCGCTGACACTCTGTGATTCTCGCTGACCCTCTCTGATACTCTCTGACACTCACTGACACTCACTGACACTCTGTGACAGTCTCTGAAACTCTCTGAAACTCTCTGACACTCTCTGAAACTCTTCGGCACTCTCTGACACTCTCAGATACTGTCTGACACTCTCTGAAACTCTCTGACACTCTCTGACGTTCTTTGACACTCTCTGAGACTCCCCGACACTCTCTGAATCTCTCTGAAGCTCTCTGACAATCTGTGACACTCTCTGACACTCTCTGAAACTCTTCGGCACTCTCTGACACTCTCAGATACTGTCTGACACTCTCTGAAACTCTCTGACACTCTCTGAAGTTCTTTGACACTCTCTGACACTCCCCGTCACTCTCTGACACTCTTTGAAACTCTCTGACACGCTCTGACACTCTCTGAAACCCTCTGAAGATCTCTGGCACTCTCTGAAACTCTCTGAATCTCTCTGACACTCTCTGACACTCTCAGAAACTCTCTGACACTTTCTGAAACTCTCTGATACTATCTGACACTTCCTGAATCTTTCTGACAATCTCTTACACTCTCTGACACTTTCAGAAACTCTCAGAAAATCTCTGAAACTCTCTGACACTCTGTGACACTCTGTGACACTCTCTGAAACTCTCTGACACTCTCTGACACTCGATGACACTCTCTGACTCTCACTGAAAGTCTCTGATACTCTCTAACACTCACTGACACTATCTGACACTCTCTGAAACTCTCTGACACTCTCTGACACTCTCTGACACTCTCTGAAACTCTCTGACACTCTCTGACACTCGCTGACACTCTCTGATTCTCGCTGACACTCTCTGATACTCTCTGAAACTCTCTGACACTCTCTGACACTCGCTGACACTCTCTGATTCTCGCTGACACTCTCTGATACTCTCTGACACTCACTGACACTCTGTGACACTCTCTGAAACTCTCTGACACTCTCTGACACTCTGTGACACTCTCTGAAACTCTCTGACACTCTCTGACACTCTCTGAAACGCTCTGAAACTCTCTGACACTCTGACACTCTCTGAAACTCTTCGGCACTCTCTGACACTCTCAGATAGTGTCTGACACTCTCTGAAACTCTCTGACACTCTCTGAAATTCTCTGACACTCTCTGACACTCCCTGACACTCTCTGAATCTCTCTGAAGCTCTCTGACACTCTGTGACACTCTCTGAAACTTTCTGGCACTCTCTGAAGCTCTCTGACACTCACTGAAACTCTCTGAAACTCTCTGACACTCTCAGATACTGTCTGACACTCTCTGAAACTCTCTGACACTCTCTGAAAGTCTCTGAAACTCTCTGACACTCTCTGACACTCTCTGAAGATCTCTGAACCTCTCTGAAAATCTCTGACACTCTCTGAAACTCTGTGACACTCTCTGAAACACTCTGACACTCTCTGACACTCTCCGACAAACTCAGAAACTGTAAGAAACTCACAGGCACTCTCTGACACTCTCAGAAAGTCTCTGAAACTCTCTGACACTATCTGAACCTCTCTGACTCTCTCTGACACTCTCTGAAACTCTTTTACACTCTCGGACACTCTCAGACACTGTCTGACTCTCTCTGAAACTCTCCGAAACTCTCTGACACTCTCTGACACTCCCTGACAATCTCTGACACTTTCTGGAAATCTCTGACACTATCTGACTCTTTCTGAAACTTTCTGACAATCTCTGATACTTTCTGAAACTCTCTGACACGACCTGACACTCTCTGAAACTCTCTGAAACTCTCTGGCACTCTCTGAAACTCATCTGAAACTCTCTGACACTCTCTGACACTCTCAGACAATCTCTGACACTCTCTGACACTTTCGGAAACTCTCTGACACTATCTGACACTTTCTGAAAATTTCTGACAATCTCTGACACTCTATGACACTCTCAGAAACGCTCAGAAACTCTCTGAAACTCTCTGACACTCTCTGACACTCTGTGACACTCTCTGACACTCTCTGAACCTCTCTGAAGGTCTTCGGCACTATCTGACACTCTCAGATACTGTCTGACACTCTCTGAAACTCTCTGACACTCTCTGAAATTCTCCGACACACTCTGACACTCCCTGACTCTCTCTGAAACTTTCTGGCACTCTCTGACACTCTCTGAAGATCTCTGAAACTCTCTGAAAATCTCTGACACTCTCTGAAACTCTGTGACACTCTCTGAAACACTCTGACACTCTCTGACACTCTCCGACACACTCAGAAACTGTCAGAAACTCTCAGTCACTCTCTGACACTCTCTGAAACTCTCTGAAACTCTCTGGCACTCTCTGAAACTCATCTGAAACTCTCTGACACTCTCTGACACTCTGTGACACTCTCTGACACTCTCTGAACCTCTCTGAAGGTCTTCGGCACTATCTGACACTCTCAGATACTGTCTGACACTCTCTGAAACTCTCTGACACTCTCTGAAATTCTCCGACACACTCTGACACTCCCTGACTCTCTCTGAAACTTTCTGGCACTCTCTGACACTCTCTGACACTCTCTGAAGATCTCTGAAACTCTCTGAAAATCTCTGACACTCTCTGAAACTCTGTGACACTCTCTGAAACACTCTGACACTCTCTGACACTCTCCGACACACTCAGAAACTGTCAGAAACTCTCAGGCACTCTCTGACATTCTCAGAAAGTCTCTGAAACTCTCTGACACTATCTGAACCTCTCTGACACTCTCTGACACTCTCAGACACTGTCTGACTCTCTCTGAAACTCACCGAAAATCTCTGACACTCTCTGCCACTCCCTGACACTCTCTGAAGCTCTCTGACACTCACTGAAACTCTCTGAAACTCTCTGACACTCTCTGACACTCTCTGACACTCTCTGAAACTTTCTGACACTCTCTGAAACTCTCTGTAACTCTCTGACACTCTCTGACACTCGATGACACTCTCTGACTCTCACTGAAAGTCTCTGATACTCACTAACACTCACTGACACTATCTGACACTCTCTGAAACTCTCTGACACTCACTGACACTCTGTGACACTCACTGAATCTCTCTGACACTCTCTGACACTCTCTGAAACTCTCTGACACTCTCTGGCACTCTCTGACACTCGCTGACACTCTCTGATTCTCGCTGACACTCACTGATACTCTCTGACACTCACTGACACTCTGTGACACTCTCTGAAACTCTCTGACACCCTCTGACACTCTGTGACACTCTCTGAAACTCTCTGACACTCTCTGACACTCTCTGAAACTCTCTGACACTCTCTGACCTCTCCGACAAACTCAGAAACTTTCAAAAACTCTCTGACACTCTCTGACACTCGATGACACTCTCTGACTCTCACTGAAAGTCTCTGATACTCTCTGACACTCACTGACACTATCTGACACTCTCTGAAACTCTCTGACACTCACTGACACTCTGTGACACTCTCTGAAACTCTCTGACACTCTCTGACACTCTCTGACACTCTCTGAAACTCTCTGACACTCTCTGACACTCGCTGACACTCTCTGACACTCTGTGACACTCTCTGAAACTCTCTGATACTCTCTGACATTCTCTGACACTCTCTGACACTCTGACACTCTCTGAAACTCTTCGGCACTCTCTGACACTCTCAGATACTTTCTGACACTCTCTGAAACTCTCTGACACTCTCTGAAATTCTCTGACACTCTCTGACACTCCCTGACACTCTCTGAATCTCTCTGAAGCTCTCTGACACTCTGTGACACTCTCTGAAACTTTCTGGCACTCTCTGAAACTCTCTGAAGATCTCTGAAACTCTCTGAAAATCTCTGACACTCTCTGAAATTCTGTGACACTCTCTGAAACACTCTGACACTCTCTGACACTCTCCGACTTACTCAGAAACTGTCAGAAACTCTCAGGCACTCTCTGACACTCTCAGAAAGTCTCTGAAACTCTCTGACACTCGCTGACACTCTGTGATTCTCGCTGACCCTCTCTGATACTCTCTGACACTCACTGACACTCACTGACACTCTGTGACAGTCTCTGAAACTCTCTGAAACTCTCTGACACTCTCTGAAACTCTTCGGCACTCTCTGACACTCTCAGATACTGTCTGACACTCTCTGAAACTCTCTGACACTCTCTGACGTTCTTTGACACTCTCTGAGACTCCCCGACACTCTCTGAATCTCTCTGAAGCTCTCTGACAATCTGTGACACTCTCTGACACTCTCTGAAACTCTTCGGCACTCTCTGACACTCTCAGATACTGTCTGACACTCTCTGAAACTCTCTGACACTCTCTGAAGTTCTTTGACACTCTCTGACACTCCCCGTCACTCTCTGACACTCTTTGAAACTCTCTGACACGCTCTGACACTCTCTGAAACCCTCTGAAGATCTCTGGCACTCTCTGAAACTCTCTGAATCTCTCTGACACTCTCTGACACTCTCAGAAACTCTCTGACACTTTCTGAAACTCTCTGATACTATCTGACACTTCCTGAATCTTTCTGACAATCTCTTACACTCTCTGACACTTTCAGAAACTCTCAGAAAATCTCTGAAACTCTCTGACACTCTGTGACACTCTGTGACACTCTCTGAAACTCTCTGACACTCTCTGACACTCGATGACACTCTCTGACTCTCACTGAAAGTCTCTGATACTCTCTAACACTCACTGACACTATCTGACACTCTCTGAAACTCTCTGACACTCTCTGACAATCTCTGACACTCTCTGAAACTCTCTGACACTCTCTGACACTCGCTGACACTCTCTGATTCTCGCTGACACTCTCTGATACTCTCTGAAACTCTCTGACACTCTCTGACACTCGCTGACACTCTCTGATTCTCGCTGACACTCTCTGATACTCTCTGACACTCACTGACACTCTGTGACACTCTCTGAAACTCTCTGACACTCTCTGACACTCTGTGACACTCTCTGAAACTCTCTGACACTCTCTGACACTCTCTGAAACGCTCTGAAACTCTCTGACACTCTGACACTCTCTGAAACTCTTCGGCACTCTCTGACACTCTCAGATAGTGTCTGACACTCTCTGAAACTCTCTGACACTCTCTGAAATTCTCTGACACTCTCTGACACTCCCTGACACTCTCTGAATCTCTCTGAAGCTCTCTGACACTCTGTGACACTCTCTGAAACTTTCTGGCACTCTCTGAAGCTCTCTGACACTCACTGAAACTCTCTGAAACTCTCTGACACTCTCAGATACTGTCTGACACTCTCTGAAACTCTCTGACACTCTCTGAAAGTCTCTGAAACTCTCTGACACTCTCTGACACTCTCTGAAGATCTCTGAACCTCTCTGAAAATCTCTGACACTCTCTGAAACTCTGTGACACTCTCTGAAACACTCTGACACTCTCTGACACTCTCCGACAAACTCAGAAACTGTAAGAAACTCACAGGCACTCTCTGACACTCTCAGAAAGTCTCTGAAACTCTCTGACACTATCTGAACCTCTCTGACTCTCTCTGACACTCTCTGAAACTCTTTTACACTCTCGGACACTCTCAGACACTGTCTGACTCTCTCTGAAACTCTCCGAAACTCTCTGACACTCTCTGACACTCCCTGACAATCTCTGACACTTTCTGGAAATCTCTGACACTATCTGACTCTTTCTGAAACTTTCTGACAATCTCTGATACTTTCTGAAACTCTCTGACACGACCTGACACTCTCTGAAACTCTCTGAAACTCTCTGGCACTCTCTGAAACTCACCTGAAACTCTCTGACACTCTCTGACACTCTCAGACAATCTCTGACACTCTCTGACACTTTCGGAAACTCTCTGACACTATCTGACACTTTCTGAAAATTTCTGACAATCTCTGACACTCTATGACACTCTCAGAAACGCTCAGAAACTCTCTGAAACTCTCTGACACTCTCTGACACTCTGTGACACTCTCTGACACTCTCTGAACCTCTCTGAAGGTCTTCGGCACTATCTGACACTCTCAGATACTGTCTGACACTCTCTGAAACTCTCTGACACTCTCTGAAATTCTCCGACACACTCTGACACTCCCTGACTCTCTCTGAAACTTTCTGGCACTCTCTGACACTCTCTGAAGATCTCTGAAACTCTCTGAAAATCTCTGACACTCTCTGAAACTCTGTGACACTCTCTGAAACACTCTGACACTCTCTGACACTCTCCGACACACTCAGAAACTGTCAGAAACTCTCAGTCACTCTCTGACACTCTCTGAAACTCTCTGAAACTCTCTGGCACTCTCTGAAACTCATCTGAAACTCTCTGACACTCTCTGACACTCTGTGACACTCTCTGACACTCTCTGAACCTCTCTGAAGGTCTTCGGCACTATCTGACACTCTCAGATACTGTCTGACACTCTCTGAAACTCTCTGACACTCTCTGAAATTCTCCGACACACTCTGACACTCCCTGACTCTCTCTGAAACTTTCTGGCACTCTCTGACACTCTCTGACACTCTCTGAAGATCTCTGAAACTCTCTGAAAATCTCTGACACTCTCTGAAACTCTGTGACACTCTCTGAAACACTCTGACACTCTCTGACACTCTCCGACACACTCAGAAACTGTCAGAAACTCTCAGGCACTCTCTGACATTCTCAGAAAGTCTCTGAAACTCTCTGACACTATCTGAACCTCTCTGACACTCTCTGACACTCTCAGACACTGTCTGACTCTCTCTGAAACTCACCGAAAATCTCTGACACTCTCTGCCACTCCCTGACACTCTCTGAAGCTCTCTGACACTCACTGAAACTCTCTGAAACTCTCTGACACTCTCTGACACTCTCTGACACTCTCTGAAACTTTCTGACACTCTCTGAAACTCTCTGTAACTCTCTGACACTCTCTGACACTCGATGACACTCTCTGACTCTCACTGAAAGTCTCTGATACTCACTAACACTCACTGACACTATCTGACACTCTCTGAAACTCTCTGACACTCACTGACACTCTGTGACACTCACTGAATCTCTCTGACACTCTCTGACACTCTCTGAAACTCTCTGACACTCTCTGGCACTCTCTGACACTCGCTGACACTCTCTGATTCTCGCTGACACTCTCTGATACTCTCTGACACTCACTGACACTCTGTGACACTCTCTGAAACTCTCTGACACCCTCTGACACTCTGTGACACTCTCTGAAACTCTCTGACACTCTCTGACACTCTCTGAAACTCTCTGACACTCTCTGACCTCTCCGACAAACTCAGAAACTTTCAAAAACTCTCTGACACTCTCTGACACTCGATGACACTCTCTGACTCTCACTGAAAGTCTCTGATACTCTCTGACACTCACTGACACTATCTGACACTCTCTGAAACTCTCTGACACTCACTGACACTCTGTGACACTCTCTGAAACTCTCTGACACTCTCTGACACTCTCTGACACTCTCTGAAACTCTCTGACACTCTCTGACACTCGCTGACACTCTCTGACACTCTGTGACACTCTCTGAAACTCTCTGATACTCTCTGACATTCTCTGACACTCTCTGACACTCTGACACTCTCTGAAACTCTTCGGCACTCTCTGACACTCTCAGATACTTTCTGACACTCTCTGAAACTCTCTGACACTCTCTGAAATTCTCTGACACTCTCTGACACTCCCTGACACTCTCTGAATCTCTCTGAAGCTCTCTGACACTCTGTGACACTCTCTGAAACTTTCTGGCACTCTCTGAAACTCTCTGAAGATCTCTGAAACTCTCTGAAAATCTCTGACACTCTCTGAAATTCTGTGACACTCTCTGAAACACTCTGACACTCTCTGACACTCTCCGACTTACTCAGAAACTGTCAGAAACTCTCAGGCACTCTCTGACACTCTCAGAAAGTCTCTGAAACTCTCTGACACTCGCTGACACTCTGTGATTCTCGCTGACCCTCTCTGATACTCTCTGACACTCACTGACACTCACTGACACTCTGTGACAGTCTCTGAAACTCTCTGAAACTCTCTGACACTCTCTGAAACTCTTCGGCACTCTCTGACACTCTCAGATACTGTCTGACACTCTCTGAAACTCTCTGACACTCTCTGACGTTCTTTGACACTCTCTGAGACTCCCCGACACTCTCTGAATCTCTCTGAAGCTCTCTGACAATCTGTGACACTCTCTGACACTCTCTGAAACTCTTCGGCACTCTCTGACACTCTCAGATACTGTCTGACACTCTCTGAAACTCTCTGACACTCTCTGAAGTTCTTTGACACTCTCTGACACTCCCCGTCACTCTCTGACACTCTTTGAAACTCTCTGACACGCTCTGACACTCTCTGAAACCCTCTGAAGATCTCTGGCACTCTCTGAAACTCTCTGAATCTCTCTGACACTCTCTGACACTCTCAGAAACTCTCTGACACTTTCTGAAACTCTCTGATACTATCTGACACTTCCTGAATCTTTCTGACAATCTCTTACACTCTCTGACACTTTCAGAAACTCTCAGAAAATCTCTGAAACTCTCTGACACTCTGTGACACTCTGTGACACTCTCTGAAACTCTCTGACACTCTCTGACACTCGATGACACTCTCTGACTCTTACTGAAAGTCTCTGATACTCTCTAACACTCACTGACACTATCTGACACTCTCTGAAACTCTCTGACACTCTCTGACACTCTGTGACACTCTCTGAAACTCTCTGACACTCTCTGACACTCGCTGACACTCTCTGATTCTCGCTGACACTCTCTGATACTCTCTGAAACTCTCTGACACTCTCTGACACTCGCTGACACTCTCTGATTCTCGCTGACACTCTCTGATACTCTCTGACACTCACTGACACTCTGTGACACTCTCTGAAACTCTCTGACACTCTCTGACACTCTGTGACACTCTCTGAAACTCTCTGACACTCTCTGACACTCTCTGAAACGCTCTGAAACTCTCTGACACTCTGACACTCTCTGAAACTCTTCGGCACTCTCTGACACTCTCAGATAGTGTCTGACACTCTCTGAAACTCTCTGACACTCTCTGAAATTCTCTGACACTCTCTGACACTCCCTGACACTCTCTGAATCTCTCTGAAGCTCTCTGACACTCTGTGACACTCTCTGAAACTTTCTGGCACTCTCTGAAGCTCTCTGACACTCACTGAAACTCTCTGAAACTCTCTGACACTCTCAGATACTGTCTGACACTCTCTGAAACTCTCTGACACTCTCTGAAAGTCTCTGAAACTCTCTGACACTCTCTGACACTCTCTGAAGATCTCTGAACCTCTCTGAAAATCTCTGACACTCTCTGAAACTCTGTGACACTCTCTGAAACACTCTGACACTCTCTGACACTCTCCGACAAACTCAGAAACTGTAAGAAACTCACAGGCACTCTCTGACACTCTCAGAAAGTCTCTGAAACTCTCTGACACTATCTGAACCTCTCTGACTCTCTCTGACACTCTCTGAAACTCTTTTACACTCTCGGACACTCTCAGACACTGTCTGACTCTCTCTGAAACTCTCCGAAACTCTCTGACACTCTCTGACACTCCCTGACAATCTCTGACACTTTCTGGAAATCTCTGACACTATCTGACTCTTTCTGAAACTTTCTGACAATCTCTGATACTTTCTGATACTTTCTGAAACTCTCTGACACTCTCTGACACTCTCTGAAACTCTCTGGCACTCTCTGAAACTCATCTGAAACTCTCTGACACTCTCTGACACTCTCAGACAATCTCTGACACTCTCTGACACTTTCGGAAACTCTCTGACACTATCTGACACTTTCTGAAAATTTCTGACAATCTCTGACACTCTATGACACTCTCAGAAACGCTCAGAAACTCTCTGAAACTCTCTGACACTCTCTGACACTCTGTGACACTCTCTGACACTCTCTGAACCTCTCTGAAGGTCTTCGGCACTATCTGACACTCTCAGATACTGTCTGACACTCTCTGAAACTCTCTGACACTCTCTGAAATTCTCCGACACACTCTGACACTCCCTGACTCTCTCTGAAACTTTCTGGCACTCTCTGACACTCTCTGAAGATCTCTGAAACTCTCTGAAAATCTCTGACACTCTCTGAAACTCGGTGACACTCTCTGAAACACTCTGACACTCTCTGACACTCTCCGACACACTCAGAAAATGTCAGAAACTCTCAGTCACTCTCTGACACTCTCTGAAACTCTCTGAAACTCTCTGGCACTCTCTGAAACTCATCTGAAACTCTCTGACACTCTCTGACACTCTGTGACACTCTCTGACACTCTGAACCTCTCTGAAGGTCTTCGGCACTATCTGACACTCTCAGATACTGTCTGACACTCTCTGAAACTCTCTGACACTCTCTGAAATTCTCCGACACACTCTGACACTCCCTGACTCTCTCTGAAACTTTCTGGCACTCTCTGACACTCTCTGACACTCTCTGAAGATCTCTGAAACTCTCTGAAAATCTCTGACACTCTCTGAAACTCTGTGACACTCTCTGAAACACTCTGACACTCTCTGACACTCTCCGACACACTCAGAAACTGTCAGAAACTCTCAGGCACTCTCTGACATTCTCAAAAAGTCTCTGAAACTCTCTGACACTATCTGAACCTCTCTGACACTCTCTGACACTCTCAGACACTGTCTGACTCTCTCTGAAACTCACCGAAAATCTCTGACACTCTCTGCCACTCCCTGACACTCTCTGAAGCTCTCTGACACTCACTGAAACTCTCTGAAACTCTCTGACACTCTCTGACACTCTCTGACACTCTCTGAAACTTTCTGACACTCTCTGAAACTCTCTGTAACTCTCTGACACTCTCTGACACTCGATGACACTCTCTGACTCTCACTGAAAGTCTCTGATACTCACTAACACTCACTGACACTATCTGACACTCTCTGAAACTCTCTGACACTCACTGACACTCTGTGACACTCACTGAATCTCTCTGACACTCTCTGACACTCTCTGAAACTCTCTGACACTCTCTGGCACTCTCTGACACTCGCTGACACTCTCTGATTCTCGCTGACACTCTCTGATACTCTCTGACACTCACTGACACTCTGTGACACTCTCTGAAACTCTCTGACACCCTCTGACACTCTGTGACACTCTCTGAAACTCTCTGACACTCTCTGACACTCTCTGAAACTCTCTGACACTCTCTGACACTCTGACACTCTCTGAAACTCTTCGGCACTCTCTGACACTCTCAGATACTGTCTGACACTCTCTGAAACTCTCTGACACTCTCTGAAATTCTCTGACACTCTCTGACACTCCCTGACACTCTCTGAACCTCTCTGAAGCTCTCTGACACTCTGTGACACTCTCTGAAGCCCTCTGAAGATCTCTGGCACTCTCTGAATCTCTCTGAATCTCTCTGACTCTCTCTGACACTCTCAGAAACTCTCTGACACTATCTGAAACTCTCTGATACTATCTGACACTTCCTGAATCTTTCTGACAATCTCTTACACTCTCTGACACTTTCAGAAACTCTCAGAAAATCTCTGAAACTCTCTGACACTCTCTGACACTCTGTGACACTCTCTGAAACTCTCTGACACTCTCTGACACTCGATGACACTCTCTGACTCTCACTGAAAGTCTCTGATACTCTCTAACACTCACTGACACTATCTGACACTCTCTGAAACTCTCTGACACTCTCTGACATTCTCTGACACTCTCTGAAACTCTCTGACACTCTCTGACACTCGCTGACACTCTCTGATTCTCGCTGACACTCTCTGATACTCTCTGAAACTCTCTGACACTCTCTGACACTCGCTGACACTCTCTGATTCTCGCTGACACTCTCTGATACTCTCTGACACTCACTGACACTCTGTGACACTCTCTGAAACTCTCTGACACTCTCTGATACTCTGTGACACTCTCTGAAACTCTCTGACACTCTCTGACACTCTCTGAAACGCTCTGAAACTCTCTGACACTCTGACACTCTCTGAAACTCTTCGGCACTCTCTGACACTCTCAGATACTGTCTGACACTCTCTGAAACTCTCTGACACTCTCTGAAATTCTCTGACACTCTCTGACACTCCCTGACACTCTCTGAATCTCTCTGAAGCTCTCTGACACTCTGTGACACCCTCTGAAACTTTCTGGCACTCTCTGAAGCTCTCTGACACTCACTGAAACTCTCTGAAACTCTCTGACACTCTCAGATACCGTCTGACACTCACTGAAACTCTCTGACACTCTCTGAAAGTCTCTGAAACTCTCTGACACTCTCTGACACTCTCTGAAGATCTCTGAACCTCTCTGAAAATCTCTGACACTCTCTGAAACTCTGTGACACTCTCTGAAACACTCTGACACTCTCTGACACTCTCCGACAAACTCAGAAACTGTAAGAAACTCACAGGCACTCTCTGACACTCTCAGAAAGTCTCTGAAACTCTCTGACACTATCTGAACCTCTCTGACTCTCTCTGACACTCTCTGAAACTCTTTTACACTCTCGGACACTCTCAGACACTGTCTGACTCTCTCTGAAACTCTCCGAAACTCTCTGACACTCTCTGACACTCCCTGACAATCTCTGACACTTTCTGGAAATCTCTGACACTATCTGACTCTTTCTGAAACTTTCTGACAATCTCTGACACTTTCTGAAACTCTCTGACACGACCTGACACTCTCTGAAACTCTCTGAAACTCTCTGGCACTCTCTGAAACTCATCTGAAATTCTCTGACACTCTCTGACACTCTCAGACAATCTCTGACACTCTCTGACACTTTCGGAAACTCTCTGACACTATCTGACACTTTCTGAAAATTTCTGACAATCTCTGACACTCTATGACACTCTCAGAAACGCTCAGAAACTCTCTGAAACTCTCTGACACTCTCTGACACTCTGTGACACTCTCTGACACTCTCTGAACCTCTCTGAAGGTCTTCGGCACTATCTGACACTCTCAGATACTGTCTGACACTCTCTGAAACTCTCTGACACTCTCTGAAATTCTCCGACACACTCTGACACTCCCTGACTCTCTCTGAAACTTTCTGGCACTCTCTGACACTCTCTGAAGATCTCTGAAACTCTCTGAAAATCTCTGACACTCTCTGAAACTCTGTGACACTCTCTGAAACACTCTGACACTCTCTGACACTCTCTGACACTCTCCGACACACTCAGAAACTGTCAGAAACTCTCAGGCACTCTCTGACATTCTCAGAAAGTCTCTGAAACTCTCTGACACTATCTGAACCTCTCTGACACTCTCTGACACTCTCAGACACTGTCTGACTCTCTCTGAAACTCACCGAAAATCTCTGACACTCTCTGCCACTCCCTGACACTCTCTGAAGCTCTCTGACACTCACTGAAACTCTCTGAAACTCTCTGACACTCTCTGACACTCTGACACTCTCTGAAACTTTCTGACACTCTCTGAAACTCTCTGTAACTCTCTGACACTCTCTGACACTCGATGACACTCTCTGACTCTCACTGAAAGTCTCTGATGCTCTCTAACACTCACTGACACTATCTGACACTCTCTGAAACTCTCTGACACTCACTGACACTCTGTGACACTCACTGAATCTCTCTGACACTCTCTGACACTCTCTGAAACTCTCTGACACTCTCTGACACTCGCTGACACTCTCTGATTCTCGCTGACACTCTCTGATACTCTCTGACACTCACTGACACTCTGTGACACTCTCTGAAACTCTCTGACACCCTCTGACACTCTGTGACACTCTCTGAAACTCTCTGACACTCTCTGACACTCTCTGAAACTCTCTGACACTCTCTGACACTCTGACACTCTCTGAAACTCTTCGGCACTCTCTGACACTCTCAGATACTGTCTGACACTCTCTGAAACTCTCTGACACTCTCTGAAATTCTCTGACACTCTCTGACACTCCCTGACTCTCTCTGAACCTCTCTGAAGCTCTCTGACACTCTGTGACACTCTCTGAAACTTTCTGGCACTCTCTGACACTCTCTGAAGATCTCTGAAACTCTCTGAAAATCTCTGACACTCTCTGAAATTCTGTGACACTCTCTGAAACACTCTGACACTCGCTGACACTCTCCGACACACTCAGAAACTGTCAGAAACTCACAGGCACCCTCTGACACTCTCAGAAAGTCTCTGAAACTCTCTGACACTCGCTGACACTCTCTGATTCCCGCTGACACTCTCTGATACTCTCTGACACTCACTGACACTCTGTGACACTCTCTGAAACTCTCTGACACTCTCTGACACTCTCTGACACTCTCTGAAACTCTTCGGCACTCTCTGACACTCTCAGATACTGTCTGACACTCTCTGAAACTCTCTGACACTCTCTGAAGTTCTTTGACACTCTCTGACACTCCCCGACACTCTCTGAATCTCTCTGTAGCTCTCTGACAATCTGTGACACTCTCTGAAACTTTCTGGCACTCTCTGACACTCTCTGAAGATCTCTGAACCTCTCTGAAAATCTCTGACACTCTCTGAAACTCTGTGACACTCTCTGAAACACTCTGACACTCTCTGACACTCTCCGACAAACTCAGAAACTGTCAGAAACTCACAGGCACTCTCTGACACTCTCAGAAAGTCTCTGAAACTCTCTGACACTATCTGAACCTCTCTGACACTCTCTGAAACTCTTTTACACTCTCGGACACTCTCAGACACTGTCTGACTCTCTCTGAAACTCTCCGAAACTCTCTGACACTCTCTGACACTCCATGACATTCTCTGAAACTCTCTGAAACTTTTTGAAACTCTCTGACACTCTCTGAAAGTCTCTGACACTCTCTGATACTCTCTGAAACTCTTTGACACTGTTTGACACTCTCTGACTCTTTCTGAAACTCTCTGACACTATCTGACACTTTCTGAATCTTTCTGACACTCTTTGACACTCTCTGACACTCTCAGAAGCTCTCAGAAACTCTCTGACACTCTCTGACACTCTGTGACACTCTCCAAAACTCTCTGACACTCTGTGACACTCTCTGAATCTCTCAGACAGTATCTGACACTCTCTGAAACTCTCTGACACTTTCAGACACTCTCTGAATCTCTCTGAAGCTCTCTGGCACTCTCTGAAACTCTCTGAAACTCTCTGACACTCTCTGACACTCTCAGACACTCTCTGACACTCTCTGACACTTTCTGAAGCTCTCTGATACTATCTGACACTTTCTGAAACTTTCTGACAATCTCTGACACTCTCTGACACTCTCAGAAACTCTCAGAAAATCTCTGAAACTCTCTGACACTCTGTGACACTCTCCGAAACTCTCTGACACTCTCTGACACTCTCCGACAAACTCAGAAACTCTCAGAAACTCTCTGACACTCTCTGACACTCGCTGACACTCTCTGACTGTCACTGAAAGTTTCGGATACTCTCTCACACTCACTGACACTATCTGACACTCTCTGAAACTCACTGACGCTCTGTGACACTCTCTGAAACTCTCTGACACTCTCTGACACTCTCTGACACTCTCTGAAGATCTCTGAAACTCGCAGAAAATCTCTGAAACCCTCTGACACTCTCTGAAACTCTGTGACACTCTCCGAAACTCTCTGACACTCTCTGACACTCTCCGACAAACTCAGAAACTCTCAGAAACTCTCTGACACTCTCTGAAACTCGCTGAAACTCTCTGAATCTCACTGAAAGTCTCTGATACTCTCTGACACTCACTGACACTAACTGACACTCTCTGAAAATCTCTGACACTCACAGATACACTGTGACTCTCTTCTGAAACTCACTGACACGCTCTGACACTCTCTGAAACTCTCTGAAACCCTCTGACACTCTCTGACACTCTCTGACACTCTCTGAAACTCTCCGACTCTCACTGACGCTCTGTGACACTCTCTGAAACTCTCTGACACTCTCTGACACTCTCTGAAACTCTTCGGCACTCTCTGACACTCTCAGATACTGTCTGACACTCTCTGAAACTCTCTGACACTCTCTGAAATTCTCTGACACTCTCTGACACTCCCTGACACTCTCTGAATCTCTCTGAAGCTCTCTGACACTCTGTGACACTCTCTGAAACTTTCTGGCACTCTCTGACACTCTCTGAAGATCTCTGAAACTCTCTGAAAATCTCTGACACTCTCTGACACTCTGTGACACTCTCTGAAACACTCTGACACTCTCTGAAACTCTCCGACAAACTCAGAAACTGTCAGAAACTCTCAGGCACTCTGACACTCTCAGAAAGTCTCTGAAACTCTCTGACACTATCTGAACCTCTCTGACACTCTCTGACACTCTCTGAAACTCTTTGACACTCTCCGACACTCTCAGACACTGTCTGACTCTCTCTGACACTCTCTGACACTCTCGGAATCTCTCAGACACTCGCTGACACTCTCTGACACTCTCTGAAAATCTCTGACACGCTCTGACACTCTCTGAAATTCTCTGAAGCTCTCTGGCACTCTCTGAAACTCTCTGAATCTCTCTGACACTCTCTGACACTCTCAGGCACTCTCTGACACTTTCTGAAACTCTCTGATACTATCTGACACTTTCTGAAACTTTCTGACAATCTCTAACACACTCTGACACTCTCAGAAACTCTTGGAAAATCTCTGAAACTCTCTGACACTCTCTGACACTTTGTGACACTCTCTGAAAATTGCTGGCACTCTCTGACACTCTCTGAAGATCTCTGAAACTCTCTGAATATCTCTGACACTCTCTGAAACTCTGTGACACTCTCTGAAACACTCTGACACTCTCTGAAACTCTCCAACACACTCAGAAACTGTCAGAAACTCTCAGGCACTCTCCAACACTCTCAGAAAGTCTCTGAAACTCTCTGACGCTATCTGAACCTCTCTGAAACTCTCTGACACTCTCTGACACTCTCTGAAACACTTTGACAATCTCTGACACTCTCAGACACTGTCTGACTCTCTCTGAAACTCTCTGAAACTCTCTGACACTCTCTGACACTCTCTGAAACTCTCTGAAACTCTCTGACACTCTCTGAAACTCTCTGACACGCTCTGACACTCTCTGAAACTCTCTGAAGCTCTCTGGCACTCTCTGAAACTCTCTGACACTCTCTGAAACTCTCTGAAACTCTCTGACACTCTCTGACACTCTCTGAAACTTTCTGACAATCTCTGAAACTCTCTGAAACTCTCTGACACTATCAGACACTCTCTGACACTCTCTGACACTTTGTGACACTCTCTGAAAATTGCTGGCACTCTCTGACACTCTCTGAAGATCTCTGAAACTCTCTGAATATCTCTGACACTCTCTGAAACTCTGTGACACTCTCTGAAACACTCTGACACTCTCTGAAACTCTCCAACACACTCAGAAACTGTCAGAAACTCTCAGGCACTCTCCAACACTCTCAGAAAGTCTCTGAAACTCTCTGACACTATCTGAACCTGTCTGAAACTGTCTGACACTCTCTGACACTCTCTGAAACACTTTGACAATCTCTGACACTCTCAGACACTGTCTGACTCTCTCTGAATCTCTCTGAAACTCTCTGACACTCTCTGACACTCTCTGAAACTCTCTAAAACTCTCTGACACTCTCTGACACTCTCGGAATCTCTCAGACACTCTCTGACACTCTCTGAAACTCTCTGACACGCTCTGACACTCTCTGAAACTCTCTGAAGCTCTCTGGCACTCTCTGAAACTCTCTGACACTCTCTGAAACTCTCTGAAACTCTCTGACACTCTCTGACACTCTCTGAAACTTTCTGACTCTCTCTGAAACTCTCTGAAACTCTCTGACACTATCAGACACTCTCTGACACTCTCAGACACTCTCTGACACTCTCTGGTACTCTCAGAAAGTCTCTGAAACTCTCTGACACTCTCTGAAAGTCTCTGACACTCTCTGACACTCTCTGAAACTCTTTGACACTGTTTGACACTCTCTGACTCTTTCTGAAACTCTCTGACACTATCTGACACTTTCTGAAACTTTCTGACACTCTTTGACACTCTCTGACACTCTCTGACACTCTCAGAAGCTCTCAGAAACTCTCTGAAACTCTCTGACACTCTTTGGCACTCTGTGACACTCTCCAAAACTCTCTGACACTCTGTGACACTCTCTGAATCTCTCAGACAGTCTCTGACACTCTCTGAAACTCTCTGACACGCTCAGACACTCTCTGAATCTCTCTGAAGCTCTCTGGCACTCTCTGAAACACTCTGAAACTCTCTGACACTCTCTGACACTCTCAGACACTCTCTGACACTCTCTGACACTTTCTGAAACTCTCTGATACTATCTGACACTTTCTGAAAATTTCTGACAATCTCTGACAATCTCTCATTTCCCGGCGGAGCAGCAGGAGAAGGTAGCGACTCTTCGGTGGGTAAGTGAAGGCACCAGGAACTGTGTTTTAAAAGTTGTACTTACTGTTTTCCTTGTGTTCAAGCTACTTTTGGCGCGGGAGGAACCGGAAGCTGGACGGCAGCAAGGACTCCTGGGTAGGTATTTTCTTTAAAGGTGCGGAGCAGAGTTAACCCGAGACACTACACATGTAGTGTCTCCCACCCATCCTCCTCCTCTAACCTAATAATAAGACCCTTTTTACCCTCCTCCTCTAACCAAAAAGGACTGAACAGGTAAGCTATTTCACTGTTTTTGTTAATATCTATATTTGTACTTAATTAAGGGGTAATTGAGTAAAAGAAATGGCAGCCAGGGGAGTGCAGTGCTCCTCCTGCAGTATGTTCGAGGTGAGGGGAACCTCCGGTGACCCTGCCGACTTCACCTGCTGGAAGTGCATCCGTCTCCAGCTCCTATCAGACCGTGTTAGGGAACTGGAGCTGGAGCTGGATGAACTAAGGATCATTCGGGAAGCTGAGGGGGTGATAGATAGAAACTACAGGGATGTCGTTACTCCACAAAACAAAGGCAGCTGGGTAACAGTTAGAGGTGGGAAGAGGTCAGTGCAGGGATCTCCTGTGGTCGTTCCCCTCAGCAACAAGTATACAGTTTTAGATACTGTTGGGGGGGACGGCCTATCGGGGGCAGGCTGCAGTGAACGGGCCTCTGGCACGGGGTCCTGCACTGTGGCTCAGAAGGGAAGGAGGGAGAACGGGAGAGCACTAGTCATCGGGGACTCGATGGTGAGGAGTACCGACAGGCGGTTCTGTGGGCGCAAGCGAGACGCACGGATGGTTTGCTGCCTCCCTGGTGCCAGGGTCCGTGATGTTTGTGATCGCGTCTTCAGGATCCTTAAAGGGGAGGGGGAGCAGCCAGAGGTCGTGGTGCACATTGGCACCAACGACGTAGGAAGGAAGGGTGGCACAGATGTTAGAAGTGAGTTTAGGGAGTTAGGCTGGAAGCTGAAAGCTCGGACGGACAGAGTTGTTATCTCTGGTTTGTTGCCGGCGCCACGTGATAGTGAGGCTAGGAATAGGGAGAGAGCACAGCTGAACACGTGGCTGCAGGAATGGTGTAGGAGGGAGGGCTTCCAGTTCTTGGATAATTGGACTGCATTCTGGGGAAGATGGGACCTGTTCAAACAGGACGGGCTGCATCTGAACCAGAGGGGCACCAATATCCTGGGAGGGAGGTTTGCTAGTACTGTTCGGGAGGGTTTAAACTAGTTTGGGAGGGGGATGGGAACCGGACTTGTAGTCCAGGGACCAGTGGGTCCACTCAGAAAGACAAAGAGTGGAGTGAGGTATTGGGGAAGGTAGCACTGTCGCAGAGGACAGATGGGCACGGAGAAGGGTTAAAGTGCGTATACTTCAACGCAAGAAGCATCAGGAATAAGGTGAGTGAATTGAAGGCGTGGATGGGCACTTGGGACTACGATGTTGTGGCCATCACTGAAACGTGGATAGGTGAGGGGGAGGAATGGTTCTTGGAGGTACCTGGTTATAGATGTTTTCATAAGATTAGGAATGGTGGTAAAAGAGGTGGGGGGGGGGTGGCATTGTTAGTTAGAAATAGTGTAACAACTGCTGAAAGAATTTTCGAGGAGGATCTGCCGACTGAGGCACTGTGGGTTGAGGTCAGGAACAGGAAAGGAGCAGTCACCTTGATGGGAGTTTTCTATCGGCCCCCCAATAGCAGCAGGGAGGTGGAAGAGCAGATTGGGAAACAGATTTTGGAAAGGAGCAGAAGTCACAGGGTAGTAATTATGGGGGATTTCAACTTCCCAAATATTGATTGGCAACTCTTTAGATCGAATAGTTTGGATGGGGTAGTGTTTGTGCAGTATGTCCAGGAAGCTTTTCTGACTCAGTATGTAGACTGCCCGACCAGAGGGGAGGCAATATTGGATTTGGTACTAGGTAATGAACCAGGGCAAGTGATAGAGCTGTTGGTGGGCGAGCACTTTGGAGATAGTGATCACAATTCTGTAGCATTCACTGTGGTAATGGAGAGGGATAGGTATGTGCAACAGGGCAAGGTTTACAATTGGGGGAAGGGTAGATATGATGCTGTCAGGCAGGAACTGAGGAGCATAAGTTGGGAGCATATGCTGGCAGGGAAGGGCACGGTCGAAATGTGGAACTTTTTCAAGGAGCAGATAGTAGGGGCCATTGATAAGCATGTCCCTGTCAGACAGGGAAGGGATGGTCATATGAGGGAACCGTGGTTGACAAGAGAGGTTGAGAGTCTTGTTAGGAAGAAGAAGGATGCGTATATAAGGTTGAGGAAAAAGGGCACAGGCATAGCTCTGGAGGGATACAAGATGGCCAGGAAGGATCTGAAGAAAGGGATTAGGAGAGCTAAGAGAGGGCATGAAAAATGCTTGGCGGGTAGGATAAAAGAAAACCCCAAGGCCTTTTACGCGTATGTCAGAAATATGAGGATGACTAGGGGGACCGTAGGTCCGGTCAAGGACAATAGCGGGAGACTGTGTGTTGAGCCGGAAGAGATAAGTGAGGTTTTGAATGAGTACTTCTCTTCGGTATTTACGAATGAGAAGGGGTGTATTACTGAAGAGGACGGTGTGAAACAGACTGGTAAGCTCGAGGAAGTGCTCGTTAGGAGGGAAGATGTGTTGGGGTTTTTGAATAACTTGAAGATAGACAAGTCTCCCGGGCCTGACGGGGTATATCCAAGGATGTTATGGGAAGCAAGGGATGAAATTGCAGAGCCGCTGGCAATGATCTTTTCATCTTCTCTGTTGACGGGGGTGGTACCAGGTGATTGGAGGGTGGCAAATGTTGTGCCCCTGTTCAAGAAAGGAAATAGGAACAACCCTGGGAATTACAGGCCAGTTAGTCTTACTTCGGTGGTAGGCAAGTTGATGGAAAAGGTGCTGAGGGATAGGATTTCTGAGCATCTGGAAAGACACTGCTTGATTCGGGACAGTCAGCACGGTTTTGTGAGGGGTAGGTCTTGCCTCACAAGCCTGATTGAATTCTTTGAGCAGGTGACCAAGCAAGTGGATGAGGGTAAACCAGTGGATGTGGTGTACATGGATTTTAGTAAGGCATTTGATAAGGTCCCCCATGGTAGACTTATGGAGAAAGTCAGGAGGCATGGGATAGTGGGGAATGTGGCCAGTTGGATTAAGAATTGGCTAACTGATAGAAGGCAGAGAGTGGTCTTAGATGGTAAATACTCAGCCTGGAGCCCAGTTACCAGTGGCGTGCCACAGGGATCAGTTCTGGGTCCTCTCCTGTTTGTGATTTTTATTAACGACTTGGATGAGGAAGTCGAAGGGTGGGTCAGTAAATTTGCAGATGATACAAAGGTTGGTGGAGTTGTGGATACCGAGGAGGGCTATTGTCGTCTGCAAAGGGACTTGGATAGGTTGCAGTGCTGGGCTGAAAAGTGGCAGATGGAGTTTAACCCTGAAAAGTGTGAGGTCGTCCATTTTGGAAGGACAAACACGAATGCAAAATACTGGGTTAACGGTAGGGTTCTTGGGCATGTGGAGGAGCAGAGAGACCTTGGGGTCTATGTGCATAGATCGTTGAAAGTTGCAACTCAAGTGGATAGGGCTGTGAAGAAGGCATATGGGGTGTTAGCGTTCATTAGCAGAGGGATTGAATTTATGTTCTATGTTCTATGTTCTCTGACACTCTCTGACACTCTCAGAAACTCTCAGAAAATCTCTGAAACTCTCTGACACTCTGTGACACTCTCCGAAACTCGCTGACACTCTCTGACACTCTCCGACAAACTCAGAAACTCTCAGAAACTCTCTGACACTCTCTGACTCTCGCTGACACTCTCTGACTGTCACTGAAAGTTTCGGATAGTCTCTCACACTCACTGACACTATCTGACACTCTCTGAAACTCTCTGACACTCACTGACGCTCTCTGACACTCTCTGAAACTCTCTGACACTCTCTGACACTCTCTGAAACTCTCTGACACTCTCTGACACTCGTTGACACTCTCTGATTCTCGCTGACACTCTCTGATACTCTCTGACACTCACTGACACTCTGTGACACTCTCTGAAACTCTCTGACAATCTCTGACACTCTCTGAAACTCTTCGGCACTCTCTGACACTCTCAGATACTGTCTGACACTCTCTGAAAGTCTCTGACACTCGCTGAAATTCTCTGACACTCTGTGACACTCTCTGAAACTTTCTGGCACTCTCTGACACTCTCTGAAGATCTCTGAAACTCTCAGAAAATCTCTGAAACCCTCTGACACTCTCTGAAACTCTGTGACACTCTCCGAAACTCTCTGACACTCTCTGACACTCTCCGACAAACTCAGAAACTCTCAGAAACTCTCTGACACTCTCTGACAATCGCTGACACTCTCTGATTCTCGCTGACACTCTCTGATACTCTCTGACACTCACTGACACTCTGTGACACTCTCTGAAACTCTCTGACATTCTCTGACACTCTCTGACACTCTCTGAAACTCTCCGACTCTCACTGACGCTCTGTGACACTCTCATAACCTCTCTGACACTCTCTGACACTCTCTGAAACTCTTCGGCACTCTCTGACACTCTCAGATACTGTCTGACACTCTCTGAAACTCTCTGACACTCTCTGAAATTCTCTGACACTCTCTGACACTCCCTGACACTCTCTCAATCTCTCTGAAGCTCCCTGACACTCTGTGACACTCTCTGAAACTTTCTGGCACTCTCTGACACTCTCTGAAGATCTCTGAAGATCTCTGAAACTCTCTGAAAATCTCTGACACTCTCTGACACTCTGTGACACTCTCTGAAACACTCTGACACTCTCTGAAACTCTCCGACACACTCAGAAACTGTCAGAAACTCTCAGGCACTCTGACACTCTCAGAAAGTCTCTGAAACTCTCTGACACTATCTGAACCTCTCTGACACTCTCTGACACTCTCTGACACTTTCTGAAACTCTTTGACACTCTCCGACACTCTCAGACACTGTCTGACTCTCTCTGAAACTCTGCAAAACTCTCTGACACTCTCTGACACTCTCGGAAACTCTCTGAAACTCTCTGACACTCTCTGACACTCTCTGAATCTCTCAGACACTCGCTGACGCTCTCTGACACTCTCTGAAAATCTCTGACACGCTCTGACATCTCTGAAATTCTCTGAAGCTCTCTGGCACTCTCTGAAACTCTCTGAATCTCTCTGACACTCTCTGACACTCTCAGGCACTCTCTGACACTTTCTGAAACTCTCTGATACTATCTGACACTTTCTGAAACTTTCTGACAATCTCTAACACACTCTGACACTCTCAGAAACTCTTGGAAAATCTCTGAAACTCTCTGACACTCTCTGACACTCTGTGACACTCTCTGAAAATTTCTGGCACTCTCTGACACTCTCTGAAGATCTCTGAAACTCTCTGAATATCTCTGACACTCTCGGAAACTCTGTGACACTCTCTGAAACACTCTGACACTCTCTGAAACTCTCCAACACACTCAGAAACTGTCAGAAACTCTCAGGCACTCTCCGACACTCTCAGAAAGTCTCTGAAACTCTCTGACGCTATCGGAACCTCTCTGAAACTCTCTGACACTCTCTGACACTCTCTGACACTCTCTGAAACACTTTGACAATCTCTGACACTCTCAGACACTGTCTGACTCTCTCTGAAACTCTCTGAAACTCTCTGACACTCTCTGACACTCTCTGAAACTCTCTGAAACTCTCTGACACTCTCTGACACTCTCAGAAACTCTCAGAAATTCTCTGAAACTCTCTGACACTCTCTGACACTCTGTGACACTCTCCGAAACTCTCTGACACTCTCTGACACTCTCTGACAAACTTAGAAACTCTCAGAAACTCTCTGACACTCTCTGACACTCTCTGACAATCTGTGACTCTCTCTGAAACTCTCTGACACTCTCTGATACTCTCTGACACTCACTGACACTCTGTGACACTCTCTGAAACTCTCTGACAATCTCTGACACTCTCTGAAACTCTTCGGCACTCTCTGACACTCTCAGATACTGTCTGACACTCTCTGAAAGTCTCTGACACTCGCTGAAATTCTCTGACACTCTGTGACACTCTCTGAAACTTTCTGGCACTCTCTGACACTCTCTGAAGATCTCTGAAACTCTCAGAAAATCTCTGAAACCCTCTGACACTCTCTGAAACTCTGTGACACTCTCCGAAACTCTCTGACACTCTCTGACACTCTCCGACAAACTCAGAAACTCTCAGAAACTCTCTGACACTCTCTGACAATCGCTGACACTCTCTGATTCTCGCTGACACTCTCTGATACTCTCTGACACTCACTGACACTCTGTGACACTCTCTGAAACTCTCTGACATTCTCTGACACTCTCTGACACTCTCTGAAACTCTCCGACTCTCACTGACGCTCTGTGACACTCTCATAACCTCTCTGACACTCTCTGACACTCTCTGAAACTCCTCGGCACTCTCTGACACTCTCAGATACTGTCTGACACTCTCTGAAACTCTCTGACACTCTCTGAAATTCTCTGACACTCTCTGACACTCCCTGACACTCTCTCAATCTCTCTGAAGCTCCCTGACACTCTGTGACACTCTCTGAAACTTTCTGGCACTCTCTGACACTCTCTGAAGATCTCTGAAGATCTCTGAAACTCTCTGAAAATCTCTGACACTCTCTGACACTCTGTGACACTCTCTGAAACACTCTGACACTCTCTGAAACTCTCCGACACACTCAGAAACTGTCAGAAACTCTCAGGCACTCTGACACTCTCAGAAAGTCTCTGAAACTCTCTGACACTATCTGAACCTCTCTGACACTCTCTGACACTCTCTGACACTTTCTGAAACTCTTTGACACTCTCCGACACTCTCAGACACTGTCTGACTCTCTCTGAAACTCTGCAAAACTCTCTGACACTCTCTGACACTCTCGGAAACTCTCTGAAACTCTCTGACACTCTCTGACACTCTCTGAATCTCTCAGACACTCGCTGACGCTCTCTGACACTCTCTGAAAATCTCTGACACGCTCTGACATCTCTGAAATTCTCTGAAGCTCTCTGGCACTCTCTGAAACTCTCTGAATCTCTCTGACACTCTCTGACACTCTCAGGCACTCTCTGACACTTTCTGAAACTCTCTGATACTATCTGACACTTTCTGAAACTTTCTGACAATCTCTAACACACTCTGACACTCTCAGAAACTCTTGGAAAATCTCTGAAACTCTCTGACACTCTCTGACACTCTGTGACACTCTCTGAAAATTTCTGGCACTCTCTGACACTCTCTGAAGATCTCTGAAACTCTCTGAATATCTCTGACACTCTCGGAAACTCTGTGACACTCTCTGAAACACTCTGACACTCTCTGAAACTCTCCAACACACTCAGAAACTGTCAGAAACTCTCAGGCACTCTCCGACACTCTCAGAAAGTCTCTGAAACTCTCTGACGCTATCGGAACCTCTCTGAAACTCTCTGACACTCTCTGACACTCTCTGACACTCTCTGAAACACTTTGACAATCTCTGACACTCTCAGACACTGTCTGACTCTCTCTGAAACTCTCTGAAACTCTCTGACACTCTCTGACACTCTCTGAAACTCTCTGAAACTCTCTGACACTCTCTGACACTCTCAGAAACTCTCAGAAATTCTCTGAAACTCTCTGACACTCTCTGACACTCTGTGACACTCTCCGAAACTCTCTGACACTCTCTGACACTCTCTGACAAACTTAGAAACTCTCAGAAACTCTCTGACACTCTCTGACACTCTCTGACAATCTGTGACTCTCTCTGAAACTCTCTGACACTCTCTGATACTCTCTGACACTCACTGACACTCTGTGACACTCTCTGAAACTCTCTGACAATCTCTGACACTCTCTGAAACTCTTCGGCACTCTCTGACACTCTCAGATACTGTCTGACACTCTCTGAAAGTCTCTGACACTCGCTGAAATTCTCTGACACTCTGTGACACTCTCTGAAACTTTCTGGCACTCTCTGACACTCTCTGAAGATCTCTGAAACTCTCAGAAAATCTCTGAAACCCTCTGACACTCTCTGAAACTCTGTGACACTCTCCGAAACTCTCTGACACTCTCTGACACTCTCCGACAAACTCAGAAACTCTCAGAAACTCTCTGACACTCTCTGACAATCGCTGACACTCTCTGATTCTCGCTGACACTCTCTGATACTCTCTGACACTCACTGACACTCTGTGACACTCTCTGAAACTCTCTGACATTCTCTGACACTCTCTGACACTCTCTGAAACTCTCCGACTCTCACTGACGCTCTGTGACACTCTCATAACCTCTCTGACACTCTCTGACACTCTCTGAAACTCTTCGGCACTCTCTGACACTCTCAGATACTGTCTGACACTCTCTGAAACTCTCTGACACTCTCTGAAATTCTCTGACACTCTCTGACACTCCCTGACACTCTCTCAATCTCTCTGAAGCTCCCTGACACTCTGTGACACTCTCTGAAACTTTCTGGCACTCTCTGACACTCTCTGAAGATCTCTGAAGATCTCTGAAACTCTCTGAAAATCTCTGACACTCTCTGACACTCTGTGACACTCTCTGAAACACTCTGACACTCTCTGAAACTCTCCGACACACTCAGAAACTGTCAGAAACTCTCAGGCACTCTGACACTCTCAGAAAGTCTCTGAAACTCTCTGACACTATCTGAACCTCTCTGACACTCTCTGACACTCTCTGACACTTTCTGAAACTCTTTGACACTCTCCGACACTCTCAGACACTGTCTGACTCTCTCTGAAACTCTGCAAAACTCTCTGACACTCTCTGACACTCTCGGAAACTCTCTGAAACTCTCTGACACTCTCTGACACTCTCTGAATCTCTCAGACACTCGCTGACGCTCTCTGACACTCTCTGAAAATCTCTGACACGCTCTGACATCTCTGAA
This sequence comes from Heterodontus francisci, assembly GCF_036365525.1. Lineage (NCBI taxonomy): Eukaryota > Metazoa > Chordata > Chondrichthyes > Heterodontiformes > Heterodontidae > Heterodontus > Heterodontus francisci. The sequence continues at coordinate 3,621,082 of NW_027141332.1, read as the reverse complement.
ATTCTCTGAAGCTCTCTGGCACTCTCTGAAACTCTCTGAATCTCTCTGACACTCTCTGACACTCTCAGGCACTCTCTGACACTTTCTGAAACTCTCTGATACTATCTGACACTTTCTGAAACTTTCTGACAATCTCTAACACACTCTGACACTCTCAGAAACTCTTGGAAAATCTCTGAAACTCTCTGACACTCTCTGACACTCTGTGACACTCTCTGAAAATTTCTGGCACTCTCTGACACTCTCTGAAGATCTCTGAAACTCTCTGAATATCTCTGACACTCTCGGAAACTCTGTGACACTCTCTGAAACACTCTGACACTCTCTGAAACTCTCCAACACACTCAGAAACTGTCAGAAACTCTCAGGCACTCTCCGACACTCTCAGAAAGTCTCTGAAACTCTCTGACGCTATCGGAACCTCTCTGAAACTCTCTGACACTCTCTGACACTCTCTGACACTCTCTGAAACACTTTGACAATCTCTGACACTCTCAGACACTGTCTGACTCTCTCTGAAACTCTCTGAAACTCTCTGACACTCTCTGACACTCTCTGAAACTCTCTGAAACTCTCTGACACTCTCTGACACTCTCAGAAACTCTCAGAAATTCTCTGAAACTCTCTGACACTCTCTGACACTCTGTGACACTCTCCGAAACTCTCTGACACTCTCTGACACTCTCTGACAAACTTAGAAACTCTCAGAAACTCTCTGACACTCTCTGACACTCTCTGACAATCTGTGACTCTCTCTGAAACTCTCTGACACTCTCTGACACTCTCTGACACTCTGTGACACTCTCTGAAATTCTCTGACTATCACTGACGCTCTGTGACACTCTCTGAAACTCTCTGACACTCTGACACTCTCTGAAAATCTTCGGCACTGTCTGACACTCTCAGATACTGTCTGACACTCTCTGAAACTCTCTGACACTCTCTGAAATTCTCTGACACTCTCTGAAACTCCCTGACAATCTCTGAATCTCTCTGAAGCTCTCTGACACTCTGTGACACTCTCTGAAACTTTCTGGCACTCTCTGACACTCTCTGAAGATCTCTGAAACTCTCTGAAAATATCTGACACTCTCTGAAATTCTGTGACACTCTCTGAAACACTCTGACACTCTCTGACACTCTCCAACACACTCAGAAACTGTCAGAAACTCTCAGGCACTCTCCGACACTCTCAGAAAGTCTCTGAAACTCTCTGACACTATCTGAACCTCTCTGACTCTCTCTGACACTCTCTGACACTCTCTGAAACTCTTTGACACGCTCTGACACTCTCTGAATCCCTCTGAAGCTCTCTGGCACTCTCTGAAACTCTCTGAATCTCTCTGACACTCTCTGACACTCCCTGACACTCTCTGAAGCTCTCTGAAACTCTCTGACACTCTCGGACACAGTGTCTGACTCTCTCTGAAACTCTCCGAAACTCTCTGACACTCTCTGACACTCCCTGACACTCTCTGAAGCTCTCTTAAACTCTCTGACACTCTCTGACACTCTCTGAAACTCTCTGAAACTCTCTGACACTCTCTGACACTCTCTGAAACTCTCAGACACTCTCTGACACTCTATGAAACTCTCTGACACGCTCTGACACTCTCTGAATCCCTCTGAAGCTCTCTGGCACTCTCTGAAACTCTGTGAATCTCTCTGACGCTCTCTGACACTCTCAGACACTCTCTGACACTTTCTGAAACTCTCTGATACTATCTGACACTTTCTGTAACTTTCTGACAATCTCTGACACTCTCTGACACTCTCAGAAACTCTCAGAAAATCTCTGAAACTCTCTTACACTCTGACACTCTGTGACACTCTCTGAAACTCTCTGACACTCTCTGACACTCTCCGACAAACTCAGAAACTCTCAGAAACTCTCTGACACTCTCTGACACTCGATGACACTCTCTGACTCTCACTGAAAGTCTCTGATACTCTCTGACACTCACTGACACTATCTGACACTCTCTGAAACTCTCTGACACTCACTGACACTCTGTGACACTCTCTGAAACTCTCTGACACTCTCTGACACTTTGTGACACTCTCTGAAACTCTCTGACACTCTCTGACACTCGCTGACACTCTCTGATTCTCGCTGACACTCTCTGATACTCTCTGACACTCACTGACACTCTGTGACTCTCTCAGAAACTCTCTGACGCTCTCTGACACTCTCTGACACTCTCTGAAACACTCTGACTCTCACTGAAGCTCTGTGACACTCTCTGAAATTCTCTGACACTCTGACACTCTCTGAAAATCTTCGGCACTCTCTGACACTCTCAGATACTGTCTGACACTCTCTGAAACTCTCTGACACTCTCTGAAATTCTCTGACACCCTCTGACACTCCCTGAAACTCTCTGAATCCCTCTGAAGCTCTCTGACACTCTGTGACACTCTCTGAAACGTTTTGGCACTCTCTGACACTCTCTGAAGATCTCCGAAACTCTCTGAAAATCTCTGACACTCTCTGAAATTTTGTGACACTCTCTGAAACACTGACACTCTCTGACACTCTCCGACACACTCAGAAACTGTCAGAAACTCTCAGGCACTCTCTGACACTCTCAGAAAGTCTCTGAAACTCTCTGACACTCGCTGACACTCTCTGATTCTCGCTGGCCCTTTCTGATACTCTCTGACACTCACTGACACTCATTGACACTCTCTGAAACTCTCTGACACTCTCCGACACTCTCTGACACTCTCTGAAACTCTCTGACTCTCACTGACGCTCTGTGACACTCTCTGAAACTCTCTGACACTCTCTGACACTCTCTGAAACTCTTCGGCACTCTCTAACACTCTCAGATACTGTCTGACACTCTCTGAAACTCTCTGACACTCTCTGAAGTTCTTTGACACTCTCTGACACTCCTTGACACTCTCTGAATCTCTCTGAAGCTCTCTGACACTCTGTGACACTCTCTGAAACTTTCTGGCACTCTCTGACACTCTCTGAAGATCTCTGAAACTCTCTGAAACACTCTGACACTCTCTGACACTCTCCGACAAACTCAGAAACTGTCAGAAACTCTCAGGCATTCTCTGACAGTCTCAGAAAGTCTCTGAAACTCTCTGACACTATCTGAACCTCTCTGACACTCTCTGAAACTCTCTGAAACTCTTTTACACTCTCGGACACTCTCAGACACTGTCTGACTCTCTCTGAAACTCTCCGAAACTCTCTGAAACTCTCTGAAACTCTTTGAAACTCTCGGACACTCTCAGCCAATCTCTGACACTCTCAGACACTCTCTGACTCTCTCTGACACTTTCTGAAAATCTCTGACACTATCTGACACTTTCTGAAACTTTCTGACAATCTCTGACACTCTCTGACACTTTCTGAAACTCTCTGACACGCTGTGACACTCTCTGAAACTCTCTGAAACTCTCTGGCACTCTCTGAAACTCATCTGAAACTCTCTGACACTCTCTGACACTCTCAGACAATCTCTGACACTCTCTGACACTTTCTGAAACTCGCTGACACTATCTGACACTTTCTGAAATTTTTTGACAATCTCTGACACTCTATGACACTCTCAGAAACGCTCAGAAACTCTCTGAAACTCTCTGACACTCTCTTACACTCTGTGACACTCTCTGACACTCTCTGAACCTCTCTGAAGCTCTTCGGCACTCTCTGACACTCTCAGATTCTGTCTGATACTCTCTGAAACTCTCTGACACTCTCTGAAATTCTCTGACACTCTCTGACACTCCCTGACACTCTCTGAAACTTTCTGGCACTCTCTGACACTCTCTGAAGTTCTCTGAAACTCTCTGAAAATCTCTGACACTCTCCGAAACTCTGTGACACTCTCTGAAACACTCTGACACTCTCCGCCACACTCAGAAACTGTCAGAAACTCTCAGGCACTCTCTGACACTCTCAGAAAGTCTCTGAAACTCTCTGACACTATCTGAACCTCTCTGACACTCTCTGACACTCTCTGAAACTCTTTGACACTCTCTGACACTCTCAGACACTCTCTGACACTCTCAGACACTCTCTGACACTCTCTGGTACTCTCAGAAAGTCTCTGAAACTCTCTGACACTGTTTGACACTCTCTGACTCTTTCTGAAACTCTCTGACACTATCTGACTCTCTCTGACACTCTCTGAAACTCTCTGACAAGCTCTGAAACTCTCTGAATCTCTCTGAAGCTCTCTGGCACTCTCTGACACTCTCAGACACTCTCTGACACTCTCTGACACTTTCTGAAGCTCTCTGACACTCTCTGAAATTCTCTGACACTCTCAGACACTCCTTGACACTCTCTGAAACTTTCTGGCAATCTCTGACACTCTCTGAAGATCTCTGAAACTCTCTGAAAATCTCTGACAATCTCAGAAACTCTGTGACACTCTCTGAAACACTCTGACACTCTCTGACACTCTCCGACACACTCAGAAACTGTCAGAAACTCTCAGGCACTCTCTGACACTCTCAGAAAGTCTCTGCCACTCTCTGAAACTATCTGAACCTCTCTGATACTCTCTGACACTCTCTGACACTCTCTGAAACTCTTTGACACTCTCTGAGAATCTCAGACACTGTCTGACTCTCTGAAACTCTCCGAAACTCTCTGACACTCTCTGCCACTCCCTGACACTCTCTGAAGCTCTCTGAAACTCTCTGAAACTCTCTGACACTCTCTGACACTCTCTGAAACTTTCTGACACTCTCTGAAACTCTCTGAATCTCTCTGACACTCTCAGACACTCTCTGACACTCTCAGACACTCTCTGATACTCTCTGGTACTCTCAGAAAGTCTCTGAAACTCTCTGACACTCTCTGAAACTCTCTGACACTCTCTGACACTCTCTGAAACTCTTTGACACTGTTTGACACTCTCTGACTCGTTCTGAAACTCTCTGACACTATCTGACACTTTCTGAAAATTTCTGACACTCTTTGACACTCTCTGACACTCTCTGACACTCTCTGAAACTCTCAGAAGCTCTCTGAAACTCTCTGAAACTCTCTGACACTCTCTGACACTCTGTGACACTCTCCAAAACTCTCTGACACTCTGTGACACTCTCTGAATCTCTCAGACAGTCTCTGACACTCTCTGAAACTCTCTGACAATCTCTGACACTCTCTGAAACTCTCTGACACTCTCTGACACTCTCTGGTACTCTCAGAAAGTCTCTGAAACTCTCTGACACTCTCTGAAACTCTCTGACACTCTCTGACACTCTCTGAAACTCTTTGACACTGTTTGACACTCTCTGACTCTTTCTGAAACTCTCTGACACTATCTGACACTTTCTGAAAATTTCTGACACTCTTTGACACTCTCTGACACTCTCTGACACTCTCTGAAACTCTCAGAAGCTCTCTGAAACTCTCTGAAACTCTCTGACACTCTCTGACACTCTGTGACACTCTCCAAAACTCTCTGACACTCTGTGACACTCTCTGAATCTCTCAGACAGTCTCTGACACTCTCTGAAACTCTCTGACAATCTCTGACACTCTCTGAAACTCTCTGACACTCTCTGACACTCTCTGGTACTCTCAGAAAGTCTCTGAAACTCTCTGACACTCTCTGAAACTCTCTGACACTTTCTGACACTCTCTGAAACTCTTTGACACTGTTTGACACTCTCTGACTCTTTCTGAAACTCTCTGACACTATCTGACACTTTCTGAAAATTTCTGACACTCTTTGACACTCTCTGACACTCTCTGACACTCTCTGAAACTCTCAGAAGCTCTCTGAAACTCTCTGACACTCTCTGACACTCTGTGACACTCTCCAAAACTCTCTGACACTCTGTGACACTCTCTGAATCTCTCAGACAGTCTCTGACACTCTCTGAAACTCTCTGACAATCTCTGACACTCTCTGAATCTCTCTGAAGCTCTCTGGCACTCTCTGAAAGTCACTGAAACTCTCTGACACTCTCTGACACTCTCAGACACTCTCTGACACTCTCAGACGCTCTCTGACACTCTCTGACACTTTCTGAAACTCTCTGATACTATCTGACACTTTCTGAAACTCTCAGAAAATCTCTGAAACTCTCTGACACTCTCTGATACTCTGTGACACTCTCTGAAACTCTCTGACACTCTCTGACACTCTCCGACAAACTCAGAAACTCTCAGAAACTCTGTGACACTCTCTGACATTCGATGACACTCTCTGACTCTCACTGAAAGTCTCTGACACTCTCTGACACTTTCTGAAACTCTCTGATACTATCTGACACTTTCTGAAACTCTCAGAAAATCTCTGAAACTCTCTGACACTCTCTGATACTCTGTGACACTCTCTGAAACTCTCTGAAACTCTCTGACACTCTCCGACAAACTCAGAAACTCTCAGAAACTCTGTGACACTCTCTGACACTCGATGACACTATCTGACACTCTCTGAAACTCTCTGACACTCACTGACACTCACTGACACTCTGTGACACTCTCTGAAACTATCTGACACTCTCTGAAACTCTGACACTCACTGACACTCACTGACACTCTGTGACACTCTCTGAAATTCTCTGACACTCTCAGATTCTGTCTGACACTCTCTGAAACTCTCTGACACTCTCTGAAATTCTCTGAAATTCTCTGACACTCTCTGACACTCCCTGACACTCTCTGAAGCTCTCTGAAACTCTCTGACACTCTCGGACACAGTGTCTGACTCTCTCTGAAACTCTCCGAAACTCTCTGACACTCTCTGACACTCCCTGACACTCTCTGAAGCTCTCTTAAACTCTCTGACACTCTCTGACACTCTCTGAAACTCTCTGAAACTCTCTGACACTCTCTGAAACTCTCAGACACTCTCTGACACTCTATGAAACTCTCTGACACGCTCTGACACTCTCTGAATCCCTCTGAAGCTCTCTGGCACTCTCTGAAACTCTGTGAATCTCTCTGACGCTCTCTGACACTCTCAGACACTCTCTGACACTTTCTGAAACTCTCTGATACTATCTGACACTTTCTGTAACTTTCGGACAATCTCTGACACTCTCTGACACTCTCAGAAACTCTCAGAAAATCTCTGAAACTCTCTTACACTCTGACACTCTGTGACACTCTCTGAAACTCTCTGACACTCTCTGACACTCTCCGACAAACTCAGAAACTCTCAGAAACTCTCTGACACTCTCTGACACTCGATGACACTCTCTGACTCTCACTGAAAGTCTCTGATACTCTCTGACACTCACTGACACTATCTGACACTCTCTGAAACTCTTTGACACTCACTGACACTCTGTGACACTCTCTGAAACTCTCTGACACTCTCTGACACTTTGTGACACTCTCTGAAACTCTCTGACACTCTCTGACACTCGCTGACACTCTCTGATTCTCGCTGACACTCTCTGATACTCTCTGACACTCACTGACACTCTGTGACTCTCTCAGAAACTCTCTGACGCTCTCTGACACTCTCTGACACTCTCTGAAACACTCTGACTCTCACTGAAGCTCTGTGACACTCTCTGAAATTCTCTGACACTCTGACACTCTCTGAAAATCTTCGGCACTCTCTGACACTCTCAGATACTGTCTGACACTCTCTGAAACTCTCTGACACTCTCTGAAATTCTCTGACACCCTCTGACACTCCCTGAAACTCTCTGAATCCCTCTGAAGCTCTCTGACACTCTGTGACACTCTCTGAAACGTTTTGGCACTCTCTGACACTCTCTGAAGATCTCCGAAACTCTCTGAAAATCTCTGACACTCTCTGAAATTTTGTGACACTCTCTGAAACACTGACACTCTCTGACACTCTCCGACACACTCAGAAACTGTCAGAAACTCTCAGGCACTCTCTGACACTCTCAGAAAGTCTCTGAAACTCTCTGACACTCGCTGACACTCTCTGATTGTCGCTGGCCCTTTCTGATACTCTCTGACACTCACTGACACTCATTGACACTCTCTGAAACTCTCTGACACTCTCCGACACTCTCTGACACTCTCTGAAACTCTCTGACTCTCACTGACGCTCTGTGACACTCTCTGAAACTCTCTGACACTCTCTGACACTCTCTGAAACTCTTCGGCACTCTCTAACACTCTCAGATACTGTCTGACACTCTCTGAAACTCTCTGACACTCTCTGAAGTTCTTTGACACTCTCTGACACTCCTTGACACTCTCTGAATCTCTCTGAAGCTCTCTGACACTCTGTGACACTCTCTGAAACTTTCTGGCACTCTCTGACACTCTCTGAAGATCTCTGAAACTCTCTGAAACACTCTGACACTCTCTGACACTCTCCGACAAACTCAGAAACTGTCAGAAACTCTCAGGCATTCTCTGACAGTCTCAGAAAGTCTCTGAAACTCTCTGACACTATCTGAACCTCTCTGACACTCTCTGAAACTCTCTGAAACTCTTTTACACTCTCGGACACTCTCAGACACTGTCTGACTCTCTCTGAAACTCTCCGAAACTCTCTGACACTCTTGTGACACTCCCTGACACTCTCTGAAACTCTCTAAAACTCTCTGAAACTCTCTGAAACTCTTTGAAACTCTCGGACACTCTCAGCCAATCTCTGACACTCTCAGACACTCTCTGACTCTCTCTGACACTTTCTGAAAATCTCTGACACTATCTGACACTTTCTGAAACTTTCTGACAATCTCTGACACTCTCTGACACTTTCTGAAACTCTCTGACACGCTGTGACACTCTCTGAAACTGTCTGAAACTCTCTGGCACTCTCTGAAACTCATCTGAAACTCTCTGACACTCTCTGACACTCTCAGACAATCTCTGACACTCTCTGACACTTTCTGAAACTCGCTGACACTATCTGACACTTTCTGAAATTTTTTGACAATCTCTGACACTCTATGACACTCTCAGAAACGCTCAGAAACTCTCTGAAACTCTCTGACACTCTCTTACACTCTGTGACACTCTCTGACACTCTCTGAACCTCTCTGAAGCTCTTCGGCACTCTCTGACACTCTCAGATTCTGTCTGATACTCTCTGAAACTCTCTGACACTCTCTGAAATTCTCTGACACTCTCTGACACTCCCTGACACTCTCTGAAACTTTCTGGCACTCTCTGACACTCTCTGAAGTTCTCTGAAACTCTCTGAAAATCTCTGACACTCTCCGAAACTCTGTGACACTCTCTGAAACACTCTGACACTCTCCGCCACACTCAGAAACTGTCAGAAACTCTCAGGCACTCTCTGACACTCTCAGAAAGTCTCTGAAACTCTCTGACACTATCTGAACCTCTCTGACACTCTCTGACACTCTCTGAAACTCTTTGACACTCTCTGACACTCTCAGACACTGTCTGACTCTCTCTGAAACTCTCCGAAAATCTCTGACACTCTCTGCCACTCCCTGACACTCTTTGAATGTCTCTGAAACTCTCTGACACTCTCTGAAACTTTCTGACACTCTCTGAAACTCTCTGAAACTCTCTGACACTCTCAGACACTCTCTGACACTCTCAGACACTCTCTGACACTCTCTGGTACTCTCAGAAAGTCTCTGAAACTCTCTGACACTGTTTGACACTCTCTGACTCTTTCTGAAACTCTCTGACACTATCTGACTCTCTCTGACACTCTCTGAAACTCTCTGACAAGCTCTGAAACTCTCTGAATCTCTCTGAAGCTCTCTGACACTCTCTGACACTCTCAGACACTCTCTGACACTCTCTGACACTTTCTGAAGCTCTCTGACACTCTCTGAAATTCTCTGACACTCTCTGACACTCCTTGACACTCTCTGAAACTTTCTGGCAATCTCTTACACTCTCTGAAGATCTCTGAAACTCTCTGAAAATCTCTGACAATCTCAGAAACTCTGTGACACTCTCTGAAACACTCTGACACTCTCTGACACTCTCCGACACACTCAGAAACTGTCAGAAACTCTCAGGCACTCTCTGACACTCTCAGAAAGTCTCTGCCACTCTCTGAAACTATCTGAACCTCTCTGATACTCTCTGACACTCTCTGACACTCTCTGAAACTCTTTGACACTCTCTGAGAATCTCAGACACTGTCTGACTCTCTGAAACTCTCCGAAACTCTCTGACACTCTCTGCCACTCCCTGACACTCTCTGAAGCTCTCTGAAACTCTCTGAAACTCTCTGACACTCTCTGACACTCTCTGAAACTTTCTGACACTCTCTGAAACTCTCTGAAACTCTCTGACACTCTCAGACACTCTCTGACACTCTCAGACACTCTCTGATACTCTCTGGTACTCTCAGAAAGTCTCTGAAACTCTCTGACACTCTCTGAAACTCTCTGACACTCTCTGACACTCTCTGAAACTCTTTGACACTGTTTGACACTCTCTGACTCTTTCTGAAACTCTCTGACACTATCTGACACTTTCTGAAAATTTCTGACACTCTTTGACACTCTCTGACACTCTCTGACACTCTCTGAAACTCTCAGAAGCTCTCTGAAATTCTCTGAAACTCTCTGACACTCTCTGACACTCTGTGACACTCTCCAAAACTCTCTGACACTCTGTGACACTCTCTGAATCTCTCAGACAGTCTCTGACACTCTCTGAAACTCTCTGACAATCTCTGACACTCTCTGAAACTCTCTGACACTCTCTGACAGTCTCTGGTACTCTCAGAAAGTCTCTGAAACTCTCTGACACTCTCTGAAACTCTCTGACACTTTCTGACACTCTCTGAAACTCTTTGACACTGTTTGACACTCTCTGACTCTTTCTGAAACTCTCTGACACTATCTGACACTTTCTGAAAATTTCTGACACTCTTTGACACTCTCTGACACTCTCTGACACTCTCTGAAACTCTCAGAAGCTCTCTGAAACTCTCTGACACTCTCTGACACTCTGTGACACTCTCCAAAACTCTCTGACACTCTGTGACACTCTCTGAATCTCTCAGACAGTCTCTGACACTCTCTGAAACTCTCTGACAATCTCTGACACTCTCTGAATCTCTCTGAAGCTCTCTGGCACTCTCTGAAAGTCACTGAAACTCTCTGACACTCTCTGACACTCTCAGACACTCTCTGACACTCTCAGACGCTCTCTGACACTCTCTGACACTTTCTGAAACTCTCTGATACTATCTGACACTTTCTGAAACTCTCAGAAAATCTCTGAAACTCTCTGACACTCTCTGATACTCTGTGACACTCTCTGAAACTCTCTGACACTCTCTGACACTCTCCGACAAACTCAGAAACTCTCAGAAACTCTGTGACACTCTCTGACATTCGATGACACTCTCTGACTCTCACTGAAAGTCTCTGACACTCTCTGACACTTTCTGAAACTCTCTGATACTATCTGACACTTTCTGAAACTCTCAGAAAATCTCTGAAACTCTCTGACACTCTCTGATACTCTGTGACACTCTCTGAAACTCTCTGAAACTCTCTGACACTCTCCGACAAACTCAGAAACTCTCAGAAACTCTGTGACACTCTCTGATACTCGATGACACTATCTGACACTCTCTGAAACTCTCTGACACTCACTGACACTCACTGACACTCTGTGACACTCTCTGAAACTATCTGACACTCTCTGAAACTCTGACACTCACTGACACTCTGTGACACTCTCTGAAATTCTCTGACACTCTCAGATTCTGTCTGACACTCTCTGAAACTCTCTGACACTCTCTGAAATTCTCTGAAATTCTCTGACACTCTCTGACACTCCCTGACACTCTCTGAAACTTTCTGGCACTCTCTGACACTCTCTGAAGATCTCTGAAACTCTCTGAAAATCTCTGACACACTCTGAAACTCTGTGACACTCTCTGAAACACTCTGACACTCTCTGACACTCTCCGACACACTCAGAAACTGTCAGAAACTCTCAGGCACTCTCTGACACTCTCAGAAATTCTCTGGAACTCTCTGACACTATCTGAACCTCTCTGACACTCTCTGACACTCTCTGACACTCTCTGAAACTCTTTGACACTCTCTGACACTCTCAGACACTGTCTGACTCTCTCTGAAACTCTCCGAAAATCTCTGACACTCTCTGCCACACCCTGACACTCTCTGAAGCTCTCTGAAACTCTCTGAAACTCTCTGACACTCTCTGACACTCTCTGAAACTTTCTGACACTCTCTGAAACTCTCTGAAACTCTCTGACACTCTCAGACACTCTCTGACACTCTCAGACACTCTCTGATACTCTCTGGTACTCTCAGAAAGTCTCTGAAACTCTCTGACACTCTCTGAAACTCTCTGACACTCTCTGACACTCTCTCAAACTCTTTGACACTGTTTGACACTCTCTGACTCTTTCTGAAACTCTCTGACACTATCTGACACTTTCTGAAAATTTCTGACACTCTTTGACACTCTCTGACACCCTCTGACACTCTCTGAAACTCTCAGAAGCTCTCTGAAACTCTCTGAAACTCTCTGACACTCTCTGACACTCTGTGACACTCTCCAAAACTCTCTGACACTCTGTGACACTCTCTACATCTCTCAGACAGTCTCTGACACTCTCTGAAACTCTCTGACTATCTCTGACACTCTGACACTCACTGACACTCACTGACACTCTGTGACACTCACTGACACTCTGTGACACTCTGTGAAACTCTCTGACACTCTCAGATTCTGTCTGACACTCTCTGAAACTCTCTGACACTCTCTGAAATTCTCTGAAATTCTCTGACACTCTCTGACACTCCCTGACACTCTCTGAAACTTTCTGGCACTCTCTGACACTCTCTGAAGATCTCTGAAACTCTCTGAAAATCTCTGACACACTCTGAAACTCTTTGACACTCTCTGACACTCTCTGACACTCTCTGAAGCTCTCTGAAACAATCTGAAACTCTCTGACACTCTCTGACACTCTGTGACACTCTCCAAAACTCTCTGACACTCTGTGACACTCTCTACATCTCTCAGACAGTCTCTGACACTCTCTGAAACTCTCTGACAATCTCTGACACTCTGACACTCACTGACACTCAATGACACTCTGTGACACTCTCTGAAATTCTCTGACACTCTCTGAAACTCTCTGACACTCACTGACACTCACTGACACTCTGTGACACTCTCTGAAACTCTCTGACACTCTCAGATTCTGTCTGACACTCTCTGAAACTCTCTGACACTCTCTGAAATTCTCTGAAATTCTCTGACACTCTCTGACACTCCCTGACACTCTCTGAAACTTTCTGGCACTCTCTGAAGATCTCTGAAACTCTCTGAAAATCTCTGACACACTCTGAAACTCTGTGACACTCTCTGAAACACTCTGACACTCTCTGACACTCTCCGACACACTCAGAAACTGTCAGAAACTCTCAGGCACTCTCTGACACTCTCAGAGATTCTCTGAAACTCTCTGACACTATCTGAACCTCTCTGACACTCTCTGACACTCTCTGAAACTCTTTGACACTCTCTGACACTCTCAGACACTGTCTGACTCTCTCTGAAACTCTCCGAAAATCTCTGACACTCTCTGCCACACCCTGACACTCTCTGAAGCTCTCTGAAACTCTCTGAAACTCTCTGACACTCTCTGACACTCTCTGAAACTTTCTGACACTCTCTGAAACTCTCTGAAACTCTCTGACACTCTCAGACACTCTCTGACACTCTCAGACACTCTCTGATACTCTCTGGTACTCTCAGAAAGTCTCTGAAACTCTCTGACACTCTCTGAAACTCTCTGACACTCTCTGACACTCTCTGAAACTCTTTGACACTGTTTGACACTCTCTGACTCTTTCTGAAACTCTCTGACACTATCTGACACTTTCTGAAAATTTCTGACACTCTTTGACACTCTCTGACACTCTCTGACACTCTCTGAAACTCTCAGAAGCTCTCTGATACTCTCTGAAACTCTCTGACACTCTCTGACACTCTCTGACACTCTCTGACACTCTGTGACACTCTCCGAAACTCTCTGACACTCTGTGACACTCTCTACATCTCTCAGACAGTCTCTGACACTCTCTGAAACTCTCTGACAATCTCTGACAATCTCTGACACTCTCTGAAACTCTCTGACACTCTCTGATACTCTCTGGTACTCTCAGAAAGTCTCTGAAACTCTCTGGCACTCTCTGAAACTCTCTGATATTCTCTGACACTCTCTGAAACTCTTTGACACTGTCTGACACTCTCTGAAACTTTCTGGCACTCTCTGACACTCTCTGAAGATCTCTGAAACTCTCTGAAAATCTCTGACACACTCTGAAACTCTGTGACACTCTCTGAAACACTCTGACACTCTCTGACACTCTCCGACACACTCAGAAACTGTCAGAAACTCTCAGGCACTCTCTGACACTCTCAGAAATTCTCTGAAACTCTCTGACACTATCTGAACCTCTCTGACACTCTCTGACACTCTCTGAAACTCTTTGACACTCTCTGACACTCTCAGACACTGTCTGACTCTCTCTGAAACTCTCCGAAAATCTCTGACACTCTCTGCCACACCCTGACACTCTCTGAAGCTCTCTGAAACTCTCTGAAACTCTCTGACACTCTCTGACACTCTCTGAAACTTTCTGACACTCTCTGACACTCTCAGACACTCTCTGATACTCTCTGGTACTCTCAGAAAGTCTCTGAAACTCTCTGACACTCTCTGAAACTCTCTGACACTCTCTGACACTCTCTGAAACTCTTTGACACTGTTTGACACTCTCTGACTCTTTCTGAAACTCTCTGACACTATCTGACACTTTCTGAAAATTTCTGACACTCTTTGACACTCTCTGACACTCTCTGACACTCTCTGAAACTCTCAGAAGCTCTCTGAAACTCTCTGAAACTCTCTGACACTCTCTGACACTCTGTGACACTCTCCAAAACTCTCTGACACTCTGTGACACTCTCTACATCTCTCAGACAGTCTCTGACACTCTCTGAAACTCTCTGACAATCTCTGACACTCTCTGAAACTCTCTGACACTCTCTGATACTCTCTGGTACTCTCAGAAAGTCTCTGAAACTCTCTGGCACTCTCTGAAACTCTCTGACATTCTCTGACATTCTCTGAAACTCTTTGACACTGTTTGACACTCTCTGACTCTTTCTGAAACTCTCTGACACTATCTGACACTTTCTGAAAATTTCTGACACTCTTTGACACTCTCTGACACTCTCTGACACTCTCTGAAACTCTCAGAAGCTCATGAAACACTCTGAAACTCTCTGACACTCTCTGACACTCTGTGATACTCTCCAAAACTCTCTGACACTCTGTTACACTCTCTGAATCTCTCAGACAGTCTCTGACACTCTCTGAAACTCTCCGACAATCTCTGACACTCTCTGAATCTCTCTGAAGCTCTCTGGCACTCTCTGAAAGTCACTGAAACTCTCTGACACTCTCTGACACTCTCAGACACTCTCTGACACTCTCAGACACTCTCTGACACTCTCTGACACTTTCTGAAACTCTCTGATACTATCTGACACTTTCTGAAACTCTCAGAAAATCTCTGAAACTCTCTGACACTCTCTGATACTCTGTGACACTCTCTGAAACTCTCTGACACTCTCTGACACTCTCCGACAAACTCAGAAACTCTCAGAAACTCTGTGACACTCTCTGACACTCGATGACACTCTCTGACTCTCACTGAAAGTCTCTGGCACTCTCTGACACTTTCTGAAACTCTCTGATACTATCTGACACTTTCTGAAACTCTCAGAAAATCTCTGAAACTCTGACACTCTCTGATACTCTGTGACACTCTCTGAAACTCTCTGACACTCTCTGACACTCTCCGACAAACTCAGAAACTCTCAGAAACTCTGTGACACTCTCTGACACTCGATGACACTATCTGACACTCTCTGAAACTCTCTGACACTCACTGACACTCACTGACACTCTGTGACACTCTCTGAATCTCTCTGACACTCTCTGAAACTCTGACACTCACTGACACTCACTGACACTCTGTGACACTCTCTGAAATTCTCTGACACTCTCTGAAACTCTCTGACACTCACTGACACTCACTGACACTCACTGACACTCTGTGACACTCTCTGAAACTCTCTGACACTCTCAGATTCTGTCTGACACTCTCTGAAACTCTCTGACACTCTCTGAAATTCTCTGACACTCTCTGACACTCCCTGACACTCTCTGAAACTTTCTGGCACTCTCTGACACTCTCTGAAGATCTCTGAAACTCTCTGAAAATCTCTGACACACTCTGAAACTCTGTGACACTCTCTGAAACACTCTGACACTCTCTGACACTCTCCGACACACTCAGAAACTGTCAGAAACTCTCAGGCACTCTCTGACACTCTCAGAAATTCTCTGAAACTCTCTGACACTATCTGAACCTCTCTGACACTCTCTGACACTCTCTGACACTCTCTGAAACTCTTTGACACTCTCTGACACTCTCAGACACTGTCTGACTCTCTCTGAAACTCTCCGAAAATCTCTGACACTCTCTGCCACACCCTGACACTCTCTGAAGCTCTCTGAAACTCTCTGAAACTCTCTAACACTCTCTGACACTCTCTGAAACTTTCTGACACTCTCTGAAACTCTCTGAAACTCTCTGACACTCTCAGAGACTCTCTGACACTCTCAGACACTCTCTGATACTCTCTGATACTCTCAGAAAGTCTCTGAAACTCTCTGACACTCTCTGAAACTCTCTGACACTCTCTGACACTCTCTGAAACTCTTTGACACTGTTTGACACTCTCTGACTCTTTCTGAAACTCTCTGACACTATCTGACACTTTCTGAAAATTTCTGACACTCTTTGACACTCTCTGACACTCTCTGACACTCTCTGAAACTCTCAGAAGCTCTCTGAAACTCTCTGAAACTCTCTGACACTCTCTGACACTCTGTGACACTCTCCAAAACTCTCTGACACTCTGTGACACTCTCTACATCTCTCAGACAGTCTCTGACACTCTCTGAAACTCTCTGACAATCTCTGACACTCTGACACTCACTGACACTCAATGACACTCTGTGACACTCTCTGAAATTCTCTGACACTCTCTGAAACTCTCTGACACTCACTGACACTCACTGACACTCTGTGACACTCTCTGAAACTCTCTGACACTCTCAGATTCTGTCTGACACTCTCTGAAACTCTCTGACACTCTCTGAAATTCTCTGAAATTCTCTGACACTCTCTGACACTCCCTGACACTCTCTGAAACTTTCTGGCACTCTCTGACACTCTCTGAAGATCTCTGAAACTCTCTGAAAATCTCTGACACACTCTGAAACTCTGTGACACTCTCTGAAACACTGTGACACTCTCTGACACTCTCCGACACACTCAGAAACTGTCAGAAACTCTCAGGCACTCTCTGACACTCTCAGAAATTCTCTGAAACTCTCTGACACTATCTGAACCTCTCTGACACTCTCTGATACTCTCTGAAACTCTTTGACACTCTCTGACACTCTCAGACACTGTCTGACTCTCTCTGAAACTCTCTGACACTCTCAGATTCTGTCTGACACTCTCTGAAACTCTCTGACACTCTCTGAAATTCTCTGAAATTCTCTGACACTCTCTGACACTCCCTGACACTCTCTGAAACTTTCTGGCACTCTCTGACACTCTCTGAAGATCTCTGAAACTCTCTGAAAATCTCTGACACTCTCTGAAACTCTGTGACACTCTCTGAAACACTCTGACACTCTCTGAAACTCTTTGACACTGTTTGACACTCTCTGACTCTTTCTGAAACTCTCTGACACTATCTGACACTTTCTGAAAATTTCTGACACTCTTTGACACTCTCTGACACTCTCTGACACTCTCTGAAACTCTCAGAAGCTCTCTGAAACTCTCTGACACTCTCTGAAACTCTCTGACAATCTCTGACACTCTGACACTCACTGACACTCAATGACACTCTGTGACACTCTCTGAAATTCTCTGACACTCTCTGAAACTCTCTGACACTAACTGACACTCACTGACACTCTGTGACACTCTCTGAAACTCTCTGACACTCTCAGATTCTGTCTGACACTCTCTAAAACTCTCTGACACTCTCTGAAATTCTCTGACACTCTCTGACACTCCCTGACACTCTCTGAAACTTTCTGGCACTCTCTGACACTCTCTGAAGATCTCTGAAACTCTCTGAAAATCTCTGACACACTCTGAAACTCTGTGACACTCTCTGAAACACTTTGACACTCTCTGACACTCTCCGACACACTCAGAAACTGTCAGAAACTCTCAGGCACTCTCTGACACTCTCAGAAATTCTCTGAAACTCTCTGACACTATCTGAACCTCTCTGACACTCTCTGACACTCTCTGACACTCTCTGAAACACTTTGACACTCTCTGACACTCTCAGAGACTGTCTGACTCTCTCTGAAACTCTCCGAAAATCTCTGACACTCTCTGCCACACCCTGACACTCTCTGAAGCTCTCTGAAACTCTCTGAAACTCTCTGACACTCTCTGACACTATCTGAAACTTTCCGACACTCTCTGAAACTCTCTGAAACTCTCTGACACTCTCAGACACTCTCTGACACTCTCAGACACTCTCTGATACTCTCTGGTACTCTCAGAAAGTCTCTGAAACTCTCTGACACTCTCTGAAACTCTCTGACACTCTCTGACACTCTCTGAAACTCTTTGACACTGTTTGACACTCTCTGACTCTTTCTGAAACTCTCTGACACTATCTGACACTTTCTGAAAATTTCTGACACTCTTTGACACTCTCTGACACTCTCTGACACTCTCTGAAACTCTCAGAAGCTCTCTGAAACTCTCTGAAACTCTCTGACACTCTCTGACACTCTGTGACACTCTCCAAAACTCTCTGACACTCTGTGACACTCTCTGAATCTCTCAGACAGTCTCTGACACTCTCTGAAACTCTCTGACAATCTCTGACACTCTCTGAATCTCTTTGAAGCTCTCTGGCACTCTCTGAAAGTCACTGAAACTCTCTGACACTCTCTGACACTCTCTGACACTCTCAGACACTCTCTGACACTCTCAGACACTCTCTAACACTCTCTGACACTTTCTGAAACTCTCTGATACTATCTGACACTTTCTGAAACTCTCAGAAAATCTCTGAAACTCTCTGACACTCTCTGATACTCTGTGACACTCTCTGAAACTCTCTGACACTCTCTGACACTCTCCGACAAACTCAGAAACTCTCAGAAACTCTGTGACACTCTCTGACACTCGATGACACTCTCTGACTCTCACTGAAAGTCTCTGACACTCTCTGACACTTTCTGAAACTCTCTGATACTATCTGACACTTTCTGAAACTCTCAGAAAATCTCTGAAACTCTCTGACACTCTCTGATACTCTGTGACACTCTCTGAAACTCTCTGACACTCTCTGACACTCTCCGACAAACTCAGAAACTCTCAGAAACTCTGCGACACTCTCTGACACTCGATGACACTATCTGACACTCTCTGAAACTCTCTGACAGTCTCTGACACTCTCTGAAACTCTCTGACAATCTCTGACACTCTCTGAATCTCTCTGAAGCTCTCTGGCACTCTCTGAAAGTCACTGAAACTCTCTGACACTCTCTGACACTCTCAGACACTCTCTGACACTCTCAGACACTCTCTGACACTCTCTGACACTTTCTGAAACTCTCTGATACTATCTGACACTTTCTGAAACTCTCAGTAAATCTCTGAAACTCTCTGACACTCTCTGAAACTCTGTGACACTCTCTGAAACTCTCTGACTCTCTCTGACACTCTGCGACAAACTCAGAAACTCTCAGAAACTCTGTGACACTCTCTGACACTCGATGACACTCTCTGACTCTCACTGAAAGTCTCTGACACTCTCTGACACATTCTGAAACTCTCTGATACTATCTGACACTTTCTGAAACTCTCAGAAAATCTCTGAAACTCTCTGACACTCTCTGATACTCTGTGACACTCTCTGAAACTCTCTGACACTCTCTGACACTCTCCGACAAACTCAGAAACTCTCAGAAATTCTGTGACACTCTCTGACACTCGATGACACTATCTGACACTCTCTGAAACTCTCTGACACTCACTGACACTCACTGACACTCTGTGACACTCTCTGAAACTATCTGACACTCTCTGAAACTCTGACACTCACTGACACTCACTGACACTCTGTGACACTCTCTGAAATTCTCTGACACTCTCTGAAACTCTCTGACACTCACTGACACTCACTGACACTCTGTGACACTCTCTGAAACTCTCTGACACTCTCAGATTCTGTCTGACACTCTCTGAAACTCTCTGACACTCTCTGAAATTCTCTGAAATTCTCTGACACTCTCTGACAATCCCTGACACTCTCTGAAGCTTTCTGGCACTCTCTGACACTCTCTGAAGATCTCTGAAACTCTCTGAAAATCTCTGACACACTCTGAAGCTCTGTGACACTCTCTGAAACACTCTGACACTCTCTGACACTCTCCGACACACTCAGAAACTGTCAGAAACTCTGAGGCACTCTCTGACACTCTCAGAAAGTCTCTGAAACTCTCTGACACTATCTGAACCTCTCTGACACTCTCTGACACTCTCTGACACTCTCTGAAACTCTTTGACACTCTCTGACACTCTCAGACACAGTCTGACTCTCTCTGAAACTCTCCGAAAATCTCTGACACTCTCTGCCACACCCTGACACTCTTTGAAGGTCTCTGAAACTCTCTGAAACTCTCTGACACTCTCTGACACTCTCTGAAACTTTCTGACACTCTCTGAAACTCTCTGAAACTCTCTGACACTCTCAGACACTCTCTGACACTCTCAGACACTCTCTGACACTCTCTGGTACTCTCAGAATGTTCTGAAACTCTCTGACACTCTATGAAACTCTCTGACATTCTCAGACACTCTCTAAAACTCTTTGACACTTTTGGACACTCTCTGACACTTTCTGAAACTCTCTGACACTATCTGACACTTTCTGAAAATTTCTGACACTCTTTGACACTCTCTGACACTCTCTGACACTCTCAGAAACTGTCTGACACTCTCTGACACTCGCTGACACTCTCTGACTCTCACTGAAAGTCTCTGATGCTCTCTAACACTCACTGACACTATCTGACACTCTCTGAAACTCTCTGACACTCACTGACACTCTGTGACACTCTCTGAAACTCTCCGACACTCTCTGACACTCTCCGACACTCTCTGAAACTCTCTGACACTCTCTGACACTCGCTGACACTCTCTGATACTCTGTGACACTCTCTGAAACTTTCTGGCACTCTCTGACACTCTCTAACACTCTCTGAAACTCTCTGAAAATCTCTGACACTCTCTAAAACTCTTTGACACTGTTTGACACTCTCTGACTCTTTCTGAAACTCTCTGACACTATCTGACACTTTCTGAAAGTTTCTGACACTCTTTGACACTCTCTGACACTCTCTGACACTCTCAGAAACTGTCTGACACTCTCTGACACTCGCTGACACTCTCTGACTCTCACTGAAAGTCTCTGATGCTCTCTAACACTCACTGACACTATCTGACACTCTCTGAAACTCTCTGACACTCACTGACACTCTGTGACACTCTCTGAAACTCTCTGACACTCTCTGACACTCTCCGACACTCTCTGAAACTCTCTGACACTCTCTGACACTCGCTGACACTCTCTGATACTCTGTGACACTCTTTGAAACTTTCTGGCACTCTCTGACACTCTCTGACACTCTCTGAAACTCTCTGAAAATCTCTGACACTCTCTGAAATTCTGTGACACTCTCTGAAACACTCTGACACTCTCTGACACTCTCCGACACACTCAGAAACTGTCAGAAACTCTCAGGCACTCTCTGACACTCTCAGAAAGTCTCTGAAACTTTCTGACACTCGCTGACACTCTCTGATTCCCGCTGACCCTCTCTGATACTCTCTGACACTCACTGACACTCTGTGACACTCTCTGAAACTCTCTGACACTCTCTGACACTCTCTGACACTCTCCGACAAACTCAGAAACTGTCAGAATCTCACAGGCACTCTCTGACACTCTCAGAAAGTCTCTGAAACTCTCTGACACTATCTGAACCTCTCTGACACTATCTGACACTCTCTGACACTCTCTGAAACTCTTTTACACTCTCGGACACTCTCAGACACTGTCTGACTCTCTCTGAAACTCTCCGAAACTCTCTGACACTCTCTGACACTCCCTGACACTCTCTGAAACTCTCTGAATCTCTCTGAAACTCTCTGACACTCTCTGAAACTTTCTGACACTCTCTGAAACTCTCTGAAACTCTCCGACACTCTCAGACAATCTCTGACACTCTCAGACACTCTCTGACACTCTCTGACACTTTCTGAAAATCTCTGACGCTATCTGACACTTTCTGAAACTTTCTGACAATCTCTGACACTCTCTTACACTTTCGGAAACTCTCTGACACGCTCTGACACACTCTGAAACTCTCTGAAACTCTCTGAAACTGTCTGAATATCATCTGAAACTCTCCGACACTCTCTGACACTCTCAGACAATCTCTGACACTCTCTGACACTTTCTGAAACTCTCTGACACTATCTGAAACTTTCCGAAAATTCCTGACACTCTCCTACACTCTGTGTCAATCTCTGACACTCTCTGAACCTCTCTGAAGCTCTTCGGCACTCTCTGACACTCTCAGATACTGTCTGACACTCTCTGAAACTCTCTGACACTCTCTGAAATTCTCTGACACTCTCTGACACTCCCTGACACTCTCTGAAACTTTCTGGCACTCTCTGACACTCTCTGAAGATCTCTGAAACTCTCTGAAAATCTCTGACACTCTCTGAAACACTGTGACACTCTCTGAAACACTCAGAAACTGTCAGAAACTCTCAGGCACTCTCTGACATTCTCAGAAAGTCTCTGAAACTCTCTGACACTATCTGAACCTCTCTGACACTCTCTGACACTCTCTGCCACTCTCTGAAACTCTTTGACACTCTCTGACACTCTCAGACACTGTCTGACTCTCCCTGAAACTCACCTAAAATCTCTGACACTCTCTGCCACTCCCTGACACTCTGTGAAGCTCTCTGAAACTCTCTGAAACTCTCTGACACTCTCTGAAACTCTGAAACTCTTTGACACTCTCTGACACTCTCAGACACTGTCAGACTCTCTCTGAAACTCTCCGAAACTCTCTGACACGCTCTGACACTCTCTGAAACCCTCTGAAGATCTCTGGCACTCTCTGAAACTCTATGAATCTCTCTGACACTCTCTGACACTCTCAGACACTCTCTGACACTTTCTGAAACTTTCTGATACTATCTGACACTTTCTGAATCTTTCTGACAATCTCTGACACTCTCTGACACTCTCAGAAACTCTCAGAAAATCTCTGAAACTCTCTGACACTCTCTGACACTCTGTGACACTCTCTGACACTCACTGAATGTCTCTGATACTCTCTAACACTCACTGACACTATCTGACACTCTCTGAAACTCTCTGACACTCACTGACACTCTGTGACACTCTCTGAAACTCTCTGACACTCTTTGACACTCTCTGACACTCTCTGAAACTCTCTGACACTCTCTGACACTCGCTGCCACTCTCTGATTCTCGCTGACACTCTCTGATACTCTCTGACACTCTCTGAAACTCTCTGACACTCTCTGACACTCTCTGACACTCTCTGAAACTCTCTGACACTCTGACACTCTCTGAAACTCTTCGGCACTCTCTGACACTCACTGACACTCTGTGACACTCTCTGAAACTCTCTGACACTCTCTGACACTCTCTGAAACTCTCTGACTCTCACTGACGCTCTGTGACACTCTCTGAAACTCTCTGACACTCTCTGAAACTCTTCGGCACTCTCTAACACTCTCAGATACTGTCTGACACACTCTGAAACTCTCTGACACTCTCTGAAGTTCTTTGACACTCTCTGACACTCCCCGACACTCTCTGAAACTCTGTGACGCTCTCTGAAACACTCTGACACTCTCTGACACTCTCCGACACACTCAGAAACTGTCAGAAACTCTCAGGCACTCTCTGACACTCTCAGAAAGTCTCTGAAACTCTCTGACACTATCTGAACCTCTCTGACTCTCTCTGACACTCTCTGACACTCTCTGAAACTCTTTGACACGCTCTGACACTCTCTGAAACCCTCTGAAGCTCTCTGGCACTCTCTGAAACTCTCTGAATCTCTCTGACACTCTCTGACACTCCCTGACACTCTCTGAAGCTCTCTGAAACTCTCAGACACTCTCAGACAGTGTCTGACTCTCTCTGAATCTCTCCGAAACTCTCTGACACTCTCTGA
Source organism: Heterodontus francisci (assembly GCF_036365525.1). Taxonomy (NCBI): domain Eukaryota; kingdom Metazoa; phylum Chordata; class Chondrichthyes; order Heterodontiformes; family Heterodontidae; genus Heterodontus; species Heterodontus francisci. The sequence goes on along the minus strand of NW_027141332.1, from coordinate 3,596,747 downwards.
CACTCCCTGACACGCTCTGAAGCTCTCTTAAATTCTCTGACACTCTCTGACACAGACACTCGCTGACACTCTCTGACGCTCTCTGAAACTCTCTGACACGCTCTGACACTCTCTAAAACTCTCTGAAGCCCTCTGGCACTCTCTGAAACTCTCTGAATCTCTCTGACACTCTCTGACAATCTCTGAAACTCTATGACACTCTCAGAAACTCTCAGAAAATCTCTGAAACTCTCTGACACTCTCTGACACTCTGTGACACTCTCCGAAACTCTCTGATACTCTCCGACACTCTCCGACAAACTGAGAAACTCTCAGAAACTCTCTGACACTCTCTGACACTCGCTGAAACTCTCTGACTCTCACTGAAAGTGTCTGATAGTCTCTAACACTCACTGACACTATCTGAAACTCTCTGAAACTCTCTGAAACTCTCTGACACTCTCTGACACTCTGTGACACTCGCCGAAACTCTCTGACACTCTCCGATACTCTCCGACAAACTGAGAAACTCTCAGAAGCTCTCTGACACTCTCTGACACTCGCTGAAATTCTCTGACTCTCACTGAAAGTGTCTGATAGTCTCTAACACTCACTGACACTATCTGACACTCTCTGAAATTCTCTGACACTCTCTGACACTCCCTGACACTCTCTGAATCTCTCTGAAGCTCTCTGACACTCTCTGACACTCTCTGAAACTTTCCGGCCCTCTCTGACACTCTCTGAAGATCTCTGAAACTCTCTGAAAATCTCTGACACTCTCTGAAACTCTGTGACACTCTCTGAAACACTCTGACACTCTCTGAAACTCTCAGACACACTCAGAAACTGTCAGAAACTCTCAGGCACTCTCCGACACTCTCAGAAAGTCTCTGAAACTCTCTGACACTATCTGAACCTCTCTGACACTCCCCAACACTCTCTGAAACTCTCTGAAACTCTCAGACACTCTCTGACACTCTCTGAATCTCTCAGACACTCGCTGACACTCTCTGACGCTCTCTGAAACTCTCTGACACGCTCTGACACTCTCTGAAACTCTCTGAAGCTCACTGGCACTCTCTGAAACTCTCTGAATCTCTCTGACACTCTCTGACAATCTCTGACACTCTCTGACACTCTCAGAAACTCTCAGAAAATCTCTGAAACTCTCTGACACTCTCTGATACTCTGTGACACTCTCCGAAACTCTCTGACACTCTCCGACACTCTCCGACAAACTGAGAAACTCTCAGACACTCTCTGACACTCTCTGACACTTTCTGAAAATCTCTGACGCTATCTGACACTTTCTGAAACTTTCTGACAATCTCTGACACTCTCTTACACTTTCGGAAACTCTCTGACACGCTCTGACACACTCTGAAACTCTCTGAAACTCTCTGAAACTGTCTGAATATCATCTGAAACTCTCCGACACTCTCTGACACTCTCAGACAATCTCTGACACTCTCTGACACTTTCTGAAACTCTCTGACACTATCTGAAACTTTCCGAAAATTCCTGACACTCTCCTACACTCTGTGTCAATCTCTGACACTCTCTGAACCTCTCTGAAGCTCTTCGGCACTCTCTGACACTCTCAGATACTGTCTGACACTCTCTGAAACTCTCTGACACTCTCTGAAATTCTCTGACACTCTCTGACACTCCCTGACACTCTCTGAAACTTTCTGGCACTCTCTGACACTCTCTGAAGATCTCTGAAACTCTCTGAAAATCTCTGACACTCTCTGAAACACTGTGACACTCTCTGAAACACTCAGAAACTGTCAGAAACTCTCAGGCACTCTCTGACATTCTCAGAAAGTCTCTGAAACTCTCTGACACTATCTGAACCTCTCTGACACTCTCTGACACTCTCTGCCACTCTCTGAAACTCTTTGACACTCTCTGACACTCTCAGACACTGTCTGACTCTCCCTGAAACTCACCTAAAATCTCTGACACTCTCTGCCACTCCCTGACACTCTCTGAAGCTCTCTGAAACTCTCTGAAACTCTCTGACACTCTCTGAAACTCTGAAACTCTTTGACACTCTCTGACACTCTCAGACACTGTCAGACTCTCTCTGAAACTCTCCGAAACTCTCTGACACGCTCTGACACTCTCTGAAACCCTCTGAAGATCTCTGGCACTCTCTGAAACTCTATGAATCTCTCTGACACTCTCTGACACTCTCAGACACTCTCTGACACTTTCTGAAACTTTCTGATACTATCTGACACTTTCTGAATCTTTCTGACAATCTCTGACACTCTCTGACACTCTCAGAAACTCTCAGAAAATCTCTGAAACTCTCTGACACTCTCTGACACTCTGTGACACTCTCTGACACTCACTGAATGTCTCTGATACTCTCTAACACTCACTGACACTATCTGACACTCTCTGAAACTCTCTGACACTCACTGACACTCTGTGACACTCTCTGAAACTCTCTGACACTCTTTGACACTCTCTGACACTCTCTGAAACTCTCTGACACTCTCTGACACTCGCTGCCACTCTCTGATTCTCGCTGACACTCTCTGATACTCTCTGACACTCTCTGAAACTCTCTGACACTCTCTGACACTCTCTGACACTCTCTGAAACTCTCTGACACTCTGACACTCTCTGAAACTCTTCGGCACTCTCTGACACTCACTGACACTCTGTGACACTCTCTGAAACTCTCTGACACTCTCTGACACTCTCTGAAACTCTCTGACTCTCACTGACGCTCTGTGACACTCTCTGAAACTCTCTGACACTCTCTGAAACTCTTCGGCACTCTCTAACACTCTCAGATACTGTCTGACACACTCTGAAACTCTCTGACACTCTCTGAAGTTCTTTGACACTCTCTGACACTCCCCGACACTCTCTGAAACTCTGTGACGCTCTCTGAAACACTCTGACACTCTCTGACACTCTCCGACACACTCAGAAACTGTCAGAAACTCTCAGGCACTCTCTGACACTCTCAGAAAGTCTCTGAAACTCTCTGACACTATCTGAACCTCTCTGACTCTCTCTGACACTCTCTGACACTCTCTGAAACTCTTTGACACGCTCTGACACTCTCTGAAACCCTCTGAAGCTCTCTGGCACTCTCTGAAACTCTCTGAATCTCTCTGACACTCTCTGACACTCCCTGACACTCTCTGAAGCTCTCTGAAACTCTCAGACACTCTCAGACAGTGTCTGACTCTCTCTGAATCTCTCCGAAACTCTCTGACACTCTCTGACACTCCCTGACACGCTCTGAAGCTCTCTTAAATTCTCTGACACTCTCTGACACAGACACTCGCTGACACTCTCTGACGCTCTCTGAAACTCTCTGACACGCTCTGACACTCTCTAAAACTCTCTGAAGCCCTCTGGCACTCTCTGAAACTCTCTGAATCTCTCTGACACTCTCTGACAATCTCTGAAACTCTATGACACTCTCAGAAACTCTCAGAAAATCTCTGAAACTCTCTGACACTCTCTGACACTCTGTGACACTCTCCGAAACTCTCTGATACTCTCCGACACTCTCCGACAAACTGAGAAACTCTCAGAAACTCTCTGACACTCTCTGACACTCGCTGAAACTCTCTGACTCTCACTGAAAGTGTCTGATAGTCTCTAACACTCACTGACACTATCTGAAACTCTCTGAAACTCTCTGAAACTCTCTGACACTCTCTGACACTCTGTGACACTCGCCGAAACTCTCTGACACTCTCCGATACTCTCCGACAAACTGAGAAACTCTCAGAAACTCTCTGACACTCTCTGACACTCGCTGAAATTCTCTGACTCTCACTGAAAGTGTCTGATAGTCTCTAACACTCACTGACACTATCTGACACTCTCTGAAATTCTCTGACACTCTCTGACACTCCCTGACACTCTCTGAATCTCTCTGAAGCTCTCTGACACTCTCTGACACTCTCTGAAACTTTCCGGCCCTCTCTGACACTCTCTGAAGATCTCTGAAACTCTCTGAAAATCTCTGACACTCTCTGAAACTCTGTGACACTCTCTGAAACACTCTGACACTCTCTGAAACTCTCAGACACACTCAGAAACTGTCAGAAACTCTCAGGCACTCTCCGACACTCTCAGAAAGTCTCTGAAACTCTCTGACACTATCTGAACCTCTCTGACACTCCCCAACACTCTCTGAAACTCTCTGAAACTCTCAGACACTCTCTGACACTCTCTGAATCTCTCAGACACTCGCTGACACTCTCTGACGCTCTCTGAAACTCTCTGACACGCTCTGACACTCTCTGAAACTCTCTGAAGCTCACTGGCACTCTCTGAAACTCTCTGAATCTCTCTGACACTCTCTGACAATCTCTGACACTCTCTGACACTCTCAGAAACTCTCAGAAAATCTCTGAAACTCTCTGACACTCTCTGATACTCTGTGACACTCTCCGAAACTCTCTGACACTCTCCGACACTCTCCGACAAACTGAGAAACTCTCAGAAACTCTCTGACACTCTCTGACACTCGCCGAAACTCTCTGACTCTCACTGAATGTGTCTGATAGTCTCTAACACTCACTGACACTATCTGAAACTCTCTGAAACTCTCTGAAACTCTCTGACACTCTCTGACACTCTGTGACACTCTCCGAAACTCTCTGACACTCTCCGACACTCTCCGACAAACTGAGAAACTCTCAGAAACTCTCTGACACTCTCTGACACTCTCTGAAACTCTCTGACACTCTCTGATACTCTCTGACACTCTCTGAAACTCTCTGACACTCTCTGACACTCGCTGACACTCTCTGATTCTCGCTGACACTCTCTGATACTCTCTGACACTCACTGACACTCTGTGACACTCTCTGAAACTCTCTGACACTCTCTGACACACTCTGAAACTCTCTGACTCTCACTGACGCTCTATGACACTCTCTGAAACTCACTGACACTCTGACACTCTCTGAAACTCTTCGGCGCTGTCTGACACTCTCAGATACTGTCTGACACTCTCTGAAACTCTCTGACACTCTCTGAATCTCTCTGAAGCTCTCTGACACTCTGTGACACTCTCTGAAACTTTCTGGCACTCTCTGACACTCTCTGAAGATCTCTGAAACTCTCAGAAAAACTCTGACACTCTCTGAAATTCTGTGACACTCTCTGACACTCTCTGACACACTCAGAAACTGTCAGAAACTCTCAGGCACTCTCTGACACTCTCAGAAAGACTCTGAAACTCTCTGATACTCTCTGATTCTCGCTGACCCTCTCTGATACTCTCTGACACTCACTGACACTCTGTGACACTCTCTGAAACTCTCTGACACTCTCTGACACTCCGTGACACTCTCTGAAACTCTCAGGCACTCTCTGACACTCTCAGAAAGTCTCTGGAACTCTCTGACACTATCTGAACCTCTCTGACACTCTCTGACACTCTCTGACACTCTCTGAAACTCTTTGACACTCTCTGACACTCTCAGACACTGTCTGACACTCTCTGAAACTCTCCGAAACTCTCTGACACTCTCTGACACTCCCTGAAACTCTCTGAAGCTCTCTGAAACTCTCTGACACTCTCTGACACTCCGTGACACTCTCTGAAACTCTCAGGCACTCTCTGACACTCTCAGAAAGTCTCTGGAACTCTCTGACACTATCTGAACCTCTCTGACACTCTCTGACACTCTCTGACACTCTCTGAAACTCTTTGACACTCTCTGACACTCTCAGACACTGTCTGACTCTCTCTGAAACTCTCCGAAACTCTCTGACACTCTCTGACACTCCCTGACATTCTCTGAAGCTCTCTGAAACTCTCTGACACTCTCCGACACTCTCTGAAACTCTCTGACACGCTCTGACACTCTCTGAAACCCTCTGAAGCTCTCTGGCACTCTCTGAAACTCTCTGAATCTCTCTGACACACTCTGACCCTCTCAGACACTCTCTGACTCTTTCTGAAACTCTCTGATACTATTTGACACATTCTGAATCTTTCTGACAATCTCTGACACTCTCTGACACTCTCAGAAACTCTCAGAAAATCTCTGACACTCTCTGACACTCTGTGACACTCTCTGAAACTCTCTGACACTCTCTGACACTCTCCGACAAACTCAGAAACTTTCAAAAACTCTCTGACACTCTCTGACACTCGATGATACTCTCTGACTCTCACAGAAAGTCTCTGATACTCTCTGACACTCACTGACACTATCTGACACTCTCTGAAACTCTCTGACATTCTCTGACACTCTGTGACACTCTCTGAAACTCTCTGACACTCTCTGACACTCTCTGACACTCTCTGAAACTCTCTGACACTCTCTGACACTCGCTGACACTCTCTGATTCTCGCTGACACTCTCTGATACTCTCTGACACTCACTGACACTCTGTGACACTCTCTGAAACTCTCTGACACTCTCTGACACTCTGTGACACTCTCTGAAACTCTCTGACACTCTCTGACACTCTCTGACACTCTGACACTCTCTGAAACTCTTCGGCACTCTCTGACACTCTCAGATACTGTCTGACACTCTCTGAAACTCTCTGACACTCTCTGAAATTCTCTGACACTCTCTGACACTCCCTGACGCTCTCTGAATCTCTCTGAAGCTCTCTGACACTCTGTGACACTCTCTGAAACTTTCTGGCACTCTCTGACACTCTCTGAAGATCTCCGGAACTCTCTGAAAATCTCTGACACTCTCTGAAATTCTGTGACACTCTCTGAAAAACTCTGACACTCTCTGACACTCTCCGACACACTCAGAAACTGTCAGAAACTCTCAGGCACTCTCTGACACTCTCAGAAAGTCTCTGAAACTCTCTGACACTCGCTGACACTCTGTGATTCTCGCTGACCCTCTCTGATACTCTCTGACACTCACTGACACTCACTGACACTCTGTGACACTCTCTGAATCTCTCTGACACTCTCTGACACTCTCTGAAACTCTTCGGCACTCTCTGACACTCTCAGATACTGTCTGACACTCTCTGAAACTCTCTGACACTCTCTGAAGTTCTTTGACACTCTCTGACACTCCCGACACTCTCTGAATCTCTCTGAAGCTCTCTGACAAACTGTGACACTCTCTGACACTCTCTGAAACTCTTCGGCACTCTCTGACACTCTCAGATACTGTCTGACACTCTCTGAAACTCTCTGACACTCTCTGAAGTTCTTTGACACTCTCTGACACTCCCCGACACTCTCTGACACTCTCTGAAACTCTCTGACACGCTCTGACACTCTCTGAAACCCTCTGAAGATCTCTGGCACTCTCTGAAACTCTCTGAATCTCTCTGACACTCTCTGACACTCTCAGAAACTCTCTGACACTTTCTGAAACTCTCTGATACTATCTGACACTTCCTGAATCTTTCTGACAATCTCTTACACTCTCTGACACTTTCAGAAACTCTCAGAAAATCTCTGAAACTCTCTGACACTCTCTGACACTCTGTGACACTCTCTGAAACTCTCTGACACTCTCTGACACTCTCCGACAAACTCAGAAACTCTCAAAAACTCTCTGACAATCTCTGACACTCGATGACACTCTCTGACTCTCACTGAATGTCTCTGATACTCTCTAACACTCACTGACACTATCTGACACTCTCTGAAACTCTCTGACACTCACTGACACTCTGTGACACTCTCTGAAACTCTCTGACACTCTCTGACACTCTCTGACACTCTCTGAAACTCTCTGACACTCTCTGACACTCGCTGACACTCTCTGATTCTCGCTGACACTCTCTGATACTCTCTGACACTCACTGACACTCTGTGACACTCTCTGAAACTCTCTGACACTCTCTGACACTCTGTGACACTCTCTGAAACTCTCTGACACTCTCTGACACTCTCTGTAACGCTCTGAAACTCTCTGACACTCTGACACTCTCTGAAACTCTTCGGCACTCTCTGACACTCTCAGATAGTGTCTGAAACTCTCTGAAACTCTCTGACACTCTCTGAAATTCTCTGACACTCTCTGACACTCCCTGACACTCTCTGAATCTCTCTGAAGCTCTCTGACACTCTGTGACACTCTCTGAAACTTTCTGGCACTCTCTGACACTCTCCAACACACTCAGAAACTGTCAGAAACTCTCAGGCACTCTCTGACACTCTCAAAAAGTCTCTGAAACTCTCTGACACTCGCTGACACTCTGTGATTCTCGCTGACCCTCTCTGATACTCTCTGACACTCACTGACACTCACTGACACTCTGTGACACTCTCTGAAACTCTCTGACACTCTCTGACACTCTCTGAAACTCTTCGGCACTCTCTGACACTCTCAGATACTGTCTGACACTCTCTGAAACTCTCTGACACTCTCTGAAGTTCTTTGACACTCTCTGACACTCCCCGACACTCTCTGAATCTCTCTGAAGCTCTCTGACAATCTGTGACACTCTCTGACACTCTCTGAAACTCTTCGGCACTCTCTGACACTCTCAGATACTGTCTGACACTCTCTGAAACTCTCTGACACTCTCTGAAGTTCTTTGACACTCTCTGACACTCCCCGACACTCTCTGACACTCTCTGAAACTCTCTGACACGCTCTGACACTCTCTGAAACCCTCTGAAGATCTCTGGCACTCTCTGAAACTCTCTGAATCTCTCTGACACTCTCTGACACTCTCAGAAACTCTCTGACACTTTCTGAAACTCTCTGATACTATCTGACACTTCCTGAATCTTTCTGACAATCTCTTACACTCTCTGACACTTTCAGAAACTCTCAGAAAATCTCTCAAACTCTCTGACACTCTCTGACACTCTGTGACACTCTCTGAAACTCTCTGACACTCTCTGACACTCTCTGACACTCGATGACACTCTCTGACTCTCACTGAAAGTCTCTGATACTCTCTAACACTCACTGACACTATCTGACACTCTCTGAAACTCTCTGACACTCACTGACACTCTGTGACACTCTCTGAAACTCTCTGACACTCTCTGACACTCTCTGAAACTCTCTGACACTCTCTGACACTCGCTGACACTCTCTGATTCTCGCTGACACTCTCTGATACTCTCTGACACTCACTGACACTCTGTGACACTCTCTGAAACTCTCTGACACTCTCTGACACTCTGTGACACTCTCTGAAACTCTCTGACACTCTCTGACACTCTCTGTAACGCTCTGAAACTCTCTGACACTCTGACACTCTCTGAAACTCTTCGGCACTCTCTGACACTCTCAGATAGTGTCTGACACTCTCTGAAACTCTCTGACACTCTCTGAAATTCTCTGACACTCTCTGACACTCCCTGACACTCTCTGAATCTCTCTGAAGCTCTCTGACACTCTGTGACACTCTCTGAAACTTTCTGGCACTCTCTGACACTCTCTGAAGATCTCTGACACTCTCTGAAAATCTCTGACACTCTCTGAAGTTCTTTGACACTCTCTGACACTCCCCGGCACTCTCTGACACTCTCTGAAACTCTCTGACACGCTCTGACACTCTCTGAAACCCTCTGAAGATCTCTGGCACTCTCTGAAACTCTCTGAATCTCTCTGACACTCTCTGACACTCTCAGAAACTCTCTGACACTTTCTGAAACTCTCTGATACTATCTGACACTTCCTGAATCTTTCTGACAATCTCTTACACTCTCTGACACTTTCAGAAACTCTCAGAAAATCTCTGAAACTCTCTGACACTCTCTGACACTCTGTGACACTCTCTGAAACTCTCTGACACTCTCTGACACTCTCCGACAAACTCAGAAACTCTCAAAAACTCTCTGACAATCTCTGACACTCGATGACACTCTCTGACTCTCACTGAAAGTCTCTGATACTCTCTAACACTCACTGACACTATCTGACACTCTCTGAAACTCTCTGACACTCACTGACACTCTGTGACACTCTCTGAAACTCTCTGACGCTCTCTGACACTCTCTGACACTCTCTGAAACTCTCTGACACTCTCTGACACTCGCTGACACTCTCTGATTCTCGCTGACACTCTCTGATACTCTCTGACACTCACTGACACTCTGTGACACTCTCTGAAACTCTCTGACACTCTCTGACACACTGTGACACTCTCTGAAACTCTCTGACACTCTCTGACACTCTCTGTAACGCTCTGAAACTCTCTGACACTCTGACACTCTCTGAAACTCTTCGGCACTCTCTGACACTCTCAGATAGTGTCTGACACTCTCTGAAACTCTCTGAAACTCTCTGAAAATCTCTGACACTCTCTGACACTCATTGACACTCTCTGAATCTCTCTGAAGCTCTCTGACACTCTGTGACACTCTCTGAAACTTTCTGGCACTCTCTGACACTCTCCGACACACTCAGAAACTGTCAGAAACTCTCAGGCACTCTCTGACACTCTCTGAAAGTCTCTGAAACTCTCTGACACTCGCTGACACTCTGTGATTCTCGCTGACCCTCTCTGATACTCTCTGACACTCACTGACACTCACTGACACTCTGTGACACTCTCTGAAACTCTCTGACACTCTCTGACACTCTCTGAAACTCTTCGGCACTCTCTGACACTCTCAGATACTGTCTGACACTCTCTGAAACTCTCTGACACTCTCTGAAGTTCTTTGACACTCTCTGACACTCCCCGACACTCTCTGAATCTCTCTGAAGCTCTCTGACAATCTGTGACACTCTCTGACACTCTCTGAAACTCTTCGGCACTCTCTGACACTCTCAGATACTGTCTGACACTCTCTGAAACTCTCTGACACTCTCTGAAGTTCTTTGACACTCTCTGACACTCCCCGACACTCTCTGACACTCTCTGAAACTCTCTGACACGCTCTGACACTCTCTGAAACCCTCTGAAGATCTCTGGCACTCTCTGAAACTCTCTGAATCTCTCTGACACTCTCTGACACTCTCAGAAACTCTCTGACACTTTCTGAAACTCTCTGATACTATCTGACACTTCCTGAATCTTTCTGACAATCTCTTACACTCTCTGACACTTTCAGAAACTCTCAGAAAATCTCTGAAACTCTCTGACACTCTCTGACACTCTGTGACTCTCTCTGAAACTCTCTGACACTCTCTGACACTCTCCGACAAACTCAGAAACTCTCAAAAACTCTCTGACAATCTCTGACACTCGATGACACTCTCTGACTCTCACTGAAAGTCTCTGATACTCTCTAACACTCACTGACACTATCTGACACTCTCTGAAACTCTCTGACACTCACTGACACTCTGTGACACTCTCTGAAACTCTCTGACACTCTCTGACACTCTCTGAAACTCTCTGACACTCTCTGACACTCGCTGACACTCTCTGATTCTCGCTGACACTCTCTGATACTCTCTGACACTCACTGACACTCTGTGACACTCTCTGAAACTCTCTGACACTCTCTGACACTCTGTGACACTCTCTGAAACTCTCTGACACTCTCTGACACTCTCTGGGTCATGAAATATCTTTAGCAAATAGGGTCAAGGAACATCCCAAAGCCTTTTATTCATATATAAGGAGAAAGAGGGTAACTAGAGAAAGGATTGGCCCACTAAAGGACAAAGGAGGAATGTTATGCTTGGACTCAGAGAAAATGGGTGAGATTCTAAACGAGTACTTTGCATCGGTATTCACCGAGGAGAGGGACATGACGGATGTTGAGGTTAGGAACAGATGTTTGATTACTCTAGGTCAAGTCGGCATAAGGAGGGAGGAAGTGTTGGGTATTCTAAAGGGCATTAAGGTGGACAAGTCCCCAGGTCCGGATGGGATCTATCCCAGGTTACTGAGGGAAGCGAGAGAGGAAATAGCTGGGGCCTTAACAGATATCTTTGCAGCATCCTTAAACACGGGTGAGGTCCCGGAGGACTGGAGAATTGCTAATGTTGTCCCCTTGTTTAAGAAGGGTAGCAGGGATAATCCAGGTAATTATAGACCGGTGAGCCTGACGTCAGTGGTAGGGAAGCTGCTGGAGAAGATACTGAGGGATAGGATCTATTCCCATTTGGAAGAAAATGGGCTCATCAGTGATAGGCAACATGGTTTTGTGCAGGGAAGGTCATGTCTTACCAACTTAATAGAATTCTTTGAGGAAGTGACAAAGTTGATTGATGAGGGAAGGGCTGTCGATGTCATATACATGGACTTCAGTAAGGCGTTTGATAAGGTTCCCCATGGCAGGCTGATGGAGAAAGTGAAGGCGCTTGGGGTCCAAGGTGTACTAGCTAGATGGATAAAGAACTGGCTGGGCAACAGGAGACAGAGAGTAGCAGTAGAAGGGAGTTTCTCAAAATGGAGACGTGTGACCAGTGGTTTTCCACAGGGATCCGTGCTGGGACCACTGTTGTTTGTGATATACATTAATGATTTGGAGGAAAGTATAGGTGGACTGATTAGCAAATTTGCAGACGACACTAAGATTGGTGGAGTAGCAGATAGTGAAGGGGACTGTCAGAGAATACAGCAGAATATAGATAGATTGGAGAGTTGGGCAGAGAAATGGCAGATGGAGTTCAATCAGGGCAAATGCGAGGTGATGCATTTTGGAAGATCCAATTCAAGAGTGAACTATACAGTAAATGGAAAAGTCCTGGGGAAAATTGATGTCCAGAGAGATTTGGGTGTTCAGGTCCACTGTTCCCTGAAGGTGGCAACGCAGGTAAATAGAGTGGTCAAGAAGGCATACGGCATGCTTTCCTTCATCGGACGGGGCATTGAGTACAAGAGTTGGCAGGTCATGTTACAGTTGTATAGGACTTTGGTTCGGCCACATTTGGAATACTGCGTACAGTTCTGGTCGCCACATTATCAAAAGGATGTGGATGCTTTGGAGAGGGTGCAGAGGAGGTTCACCAGGATGTTGCCTGGTATGGAGGGCGCTAGCTATGAAGAGAGGTTGAGCAGATTAGGATTATTTTCATTAGAAAGACGGAGGTTGAGGGGGGACCTGATTGAGGTGTACAAAATCATGAGAGGTATAGACAGGGTGGATAGCAAGAGGCTTTTTCCCAGAGTGGGTGTTTCAATTACTAGAGGACACGAGTTCAAAGTGAAAGGGGAAAAGTTTAGGGGGGATATGCGTGGAAAGTTCTTTACGCAGAGGGTGGTGGGCACCTGGAACGCATTGCCAGCGGAGGTGGTAGATGCGGGCACGATGGAGTCTTTTAAGATGTATCTAGACAGATACATGAATGGGCAGGAAGAAAAGAGATACAGAACCTTAGAAAATAGGCGACATGTTTAGAGAGAGGATCTGGATCGGCGCAGGCTTGGAGGGCCGAAGGGCCTGTTCCTGTGCTGTAATTATCTTTCTTCTTTCTTCTTTCTTCTCTGTAACGCTCTGAAACTCTCTGACACTCTGACACTCTCTGTAACTCTTCGGCACTCTCTGACACTCTCAGATAGTGTCTGACACTCTCTGAATCTCTCTGACACTCTCTGACACTCGCTGACACTCTCTGATTCTCGCTGACACTCTCTGATACTCTCTGACACTCACTGACACTCTGTGACACTCTCTGAAACTCTCTGACACTCTCTGACACTCTCTGTAACGCTCTGAAACTCTCTGACACTCTGACACTCTCTGTAACACTTCGGCACTCTCTGACACTCTCAGATACTGTCTGACACTCTCTGAAACTCTCTGACACTCTCTGAAGTTCTTTGACACTCTCTGACACTCCCCGACACTCTCTGACACTCTCTGAAACTCTCTGACACGCTCTGACACTCTCTGAAACCCTCTGAAGATCTCTGGCACTCTCTGAAACTCTCTGAATCTCTCTGACACTCTCTGACACTCTCAGAAACTCTCTGACACTTTCTGAAACTCTCTGATACTATCTGACACTTCCTGAATCTTTCTGACAATCTCTTACACTCTCTGACACTTTCAGAAACTCTCAGAAAATCTCTGAAACTCTCTGACACTCTCTGACACTCTGTGACTCTCTCTGAAACTCTCTGACACTCTCTGACACTCTCCGACAAACTCAGAAACTCTCAAAAACTCTCTGACAATCTCTGACACTCGATGACACTCTCTGACTCTCACTGAAACTCTCTGACACTCTCTGACACTCTCCGACAAACTCAGAAACTCTCAAAAACTCTCTGACAATCTCTGACACTCACTGACACTATCTGACACTCTCTGAAACTCTCTGACACTCACTGACATTCTGTGACACTCTCTGAAACTCTCTGACACTCTCTGACACTCTCTGAAACTCTCTGACACTCTCTGACACTCGCTGACACTCTCTGATTCTCGCTGACACTCTCTGATACTCTCTGACACTCACTGACACTCTGTGACACTCTCTGAAACTCTCTGACACTCTCTGACACTCTGTGACACTCTCTGAAACTCGCTGACACTCTCTGACACTCTCTGTAACGCTCTGAAACTCTCTGACACTCTGACACTCTCTGTAACTCTTCGGCACTCTCTGACACTCTCAGATAGTGTCTGACACTCTCTGAAACTCTCTGACACTCTCTGACACTCGCTGACACTCTCTGATTCTCGCTGACACTCTCTGATACTCTCTGACACTCACTGACACTCTGTGACACTCTCTGAAACTCTCTGACACTCTCTGACACTCTCTGTAACGCTCTGAAACTCTCTGACACTCTGACACTCTCTGTAACTCTTCGGCACTCTCTGACACTCTCTGACACTCTCTGAAAATCTCTGACACTCTCTGACACTCATTGACACTCTCTGAATATCTCTGACACTCTCTGACACTCATTGACACTCTCTGAATATCTCTGAAGCTCTCTGACACTCTCTGACACTCGCTGACACTCTCTGATTCTCGCTGACACTCTCTGATACTCTCTGACACTCACTGACACTCTGTGACACTCTCTAAAACTTTCTGGCACTCTCTGACACTCTCCGACACACTCAGAAACTGTCAGAAACTCTCAGGCACTCTCTGACACTCTGAGAAAGTCTCTGAAACTCTCTGACACTCGCTGACACTCTGTGATTCTCGCTGACCCTCTCTGATACTCTCTGACACTCACTGACACTCACTGACACTCTGTGACACTCTCTGAAACTCTCTGACACTCTCTGACACTCTCTGAAACTCTTCGGCACTCTCTGACACTCTCAGATACTGTCTGACACTCTCTGAAACTCTCTGACACTCTCTGAAGTTCTTTGACACTCTCTGACACTCCCCGACACTCTCTGAATCTCTCTGAAGCTCTCTGACAATCTGTGACACTCTCTGACACTCTCTGAAACTCTTCGGCACTCTCTGACACTCTCAGATACTGTCTGACACTCTCTGAAACTCTCTGACACTCTCTGAAGTTCTTTGACACTCTCTGACACTCCCCGACACTCTCTGACTCTCTCTGAAACTCTCTGACACGCTCTGACACTCTCTGAAACCCTCTGAAGATCTCTGGCACTCTCTGAAACTCTCTGAATCTCTCTGACACTCTCTGACACTCTCAGAAACTCTCTGACACTTTCTGAAACTCTCTGATACTATCTGACACTTCCTGAATCTTTCTGACAATCTCTTACACTCTCTGACACTTTCAGAAACTCTCAGAAAATCTCTGAAACTCTCAGACACTCTCTGACACTCTGTGACACTGTCTGAAACTCTCTGACACTCTCTGACACTGGATGACACTCTCTGACTCTCACTGAAAGTCTCTGATACTCTCTAACACTCACTGACACTATCTGACACTCTCTGAAACTCTCTGACACTCACTGACACTCTGTGACACTCTCTGAAACTCTCTGACAATCTCTGACACTCTCTGAAACTCTCTGACACTCGCTGACACTCTCTGACTCTCACTGAAAGTCTCTGATACTCTCTAACACTCACTGACACTATCTGACACTCTCTGAAACTCTCTGACACTCACTGACACTCTGTGACACTCTCTGAAACTCTCTGACACTCTCTGACACTCTCTGACACTCTCTGAACCTCTCTGACACTCTCTGACACTCGCTGACACTCTCTGATTCTCGCTGACACTCTCTGATACTCTCTGACACTCACTGACACTCTGTGACACTCTCTGAAACTCTCTGACACTCTCTGACACTCTGTGACACTCTCTGAAACTCTCTGACACTCTCTGACACTCTCTGTAACGCTCTGAAACTCTCTGACACTCTGACACTCTCTGAAACTCTTCGGCACACTCTGACACTCTCAGATAGTGTCTGACACTCTCTGAAACTCTCTGACACTCTCTGAAAATCTCTGACACTCTCTGACACTCTTTGACACTCTCTGAATCTCTCTGAAGCTCTCTGACACTCTGTGACACTCTCTGAAACTTTCTGGCACTCTCTGACACTCTCCGACACACTCAGAAACTGTCTGACACTCTCTGAAACTCTCTGACACTCTCTGAAGTTCTTTGACACTCTCTGACACTCCCCGACACTCTCTGACACTCTCTGAAACTCTCTGACACGCTCTGACACTCTCTGAAACCCTCTGAAGATCTCTGGCACTCTCTGAAACTCTCTGAATCTCTCTGACACTCTCTGACACTCTCAGAAACTCTCTGACACTTTCTGAAACTCTCTGATACTATCTGACACTTCCTGAATCTTTCTGACAATTTCTTACACTCTCTGACACTTTCAGAAACTCTCAGAAAATCTCTGAAACTCTCTGACACTCTCTGACACTCTGTGACACTCTCTGAAACTCTCTGACACTCTCTGACACTCGATGACACTCTCTGACTCTCACTGAAAGTCTCTGATACTCTCTAACACTCACTGACACTATCTGACACTCTCTGAAACTCTCTGACACTCACTGACACTCTGTGACACTCTCTGAAACTCTCTGACACTCTCTGACACTCTCTGAAACTCTCTGACACTCTCTGACACTCGCTGACACTCTCTGATTCTCGCTGACACTCTCTGATACTCTCTGACACTCACTGACACTCTGTGACACTCTCTGAAACTCTCTGACACTCTCTGACACTCTGTGACACTCTCTGAAACTCTCTGACACTCTCTGACACTCTCTGTAACGCTCTGAAACTCTCTGACACTCTGACACTCTCTGAAACTCTTCGGCACTCTCTGACACTCTCAGATAGTGTCTGACACTCTCTGACACTCCCTGACACTCTCTGAATCTCTCTGAAGCTCTCTGACACTCTGTGACACTCTCTGAAACTTTCTGGCACTCTCTGACACTCTCTGAAGATCTCTGACACTCTCTGAAACTCTCTGACACTCTCTGAAGTTCTTTGACACTCTCTGACACTCCCCGACACTCTCTGACACTCTCTGAAACTCTCTGACACGCTCTGACACTCTCTGAAACCCTCTGAAGATCTCTGGCACTCTCTGAAACTCTCTGAATCTCTCTGACACTCTCTGACACTCTCAGAAACTCTCTGACACTTTCTGAAACTCTCTGATACTATCTGACACTTCCTGAATCTTTCTGACAATCTCTTACACTCTCTGACACTTTCAGAAACTCTCAGAAAATCTCTGAAACTCTCTGACACTCTCTGACACTCTGTGACACTCTCTGAAACTCTCTGACACTCTCTGACACTCTCCGACAAACTCAGAAACTCTCAGAAACTCTCTGACAATCTCTGACACTCGATGACACTCTCTGACTCTCACTGAAAGTCTCTGATACTCTCTAACACTCACTGACACTATCTGACACTCTCTGAAACTCTCTGACACTCACTGACACTCTGTGACACTCTCTGACACTCTCTGAAACTCTTCGGCACTCTCTGACACTCTCAGATACTGTCTGACACTCTCTGAAACTCTCTGACACTCTCTGAAGTTCGTTGACACTCTCTGACACTCCCCGACACTCTCTGACACTCTCTGAAACTCTCTGACACGCTCTGACACTCTCTGAAACCCTCTGAAGATCTCTGGCACTTTCTGAAACTCTCTGAATCTCTCTGACACTCTCTGACACTCTCAGAAACTCTCTGACACTTTCTGAAACTCTCTGATACTATCTGACACTTCCTGAATCTTTCTGACAATCTCTTACACTCTCTGACACTTTCAGAAACTCTCAGAAAATCTCTGAAACTCTCTGACACTCTCTGACACTCTGTGACACTCTCTGAAACTCTCTGACACTCTCTGACACTCTGTGACACTCTCTGAAACTCTCTGACACTCTCTGACACTCTCTGTAACGCTCTGAAACTCTCTGACACTCTGACACTCTCTGTAACTCTTCGGCACTCTCTGACACTCTCAGATAGTGTCTGACACTCTCTGAAACTCTCTGACACTCTCTGACACTCGCTGACACTCTCTGATTCTCGCTGACACTCTCTGATACTCTCTGACACTCACTGACACTCTGTGACACTCTCTGAAACTCTCTGACACTCTCTGACACTCTCTGTAACGCTCTGAAACTCTCTGACACTCTGACACTCTCTGTAACTCTTCGGCACTCTCTGACACTCTCAGATAGTGTCTGACACTCTCTGAAACTCTCTGACACTCTCTGAAATTCTCTGACACTCTCTGACACTCCCTGACACTCACTGAATCTCTCTGAAGCTCTCTGACACTCTGTGACACTCTCTGAAACTTTCTGGCACTCTCTGACACTCTCCGACACACTCAGAAACTGTCAGAAACTCTCAGGCACTCTCTGACACTCTCAGAAGGTCTCTGAAACTCTCTGACACTCGCTGACACTCTGTGATTCTCGCTGACCCTCTCTGATACTCTCTGACACTCACTGACACTCTTCGGCACTCTCTGACACTCTCAGATACTGTCTGACACTCTCTGAAACTCTCTGACACTCTCTGAAGTTCTTTGACACTCTCTGACACTCCCCGACACTCTCTGAATCTCTCTGAAGCTCTCTGACAATCTGTGACACTCTCTGACACTCTCTGAAACTCTTCGGCACTCTCTGACACTCTCAGATACTGTCTGACACTCTCTGAAACTCTCTGACACTCTCTGAAGTTCTTTGACACTCTCTGACACTACCCGACACTCTCTGACACTCTCTGAAACTCTCTGACACGCTCTGACACTCTCTGAAACCCTCTGAAGATCTCTGGCACTCTCTGAAACTCTCTGAATCTCTCTGACACTCTCTGACACTCTCAGAAACTCTCTGACACTTTCTGAAACTCTCTGATACTATCTGACACTTCCTGAATCTTTCTGACAATCTCCTACACTCTCTGACACTTTCAGAAACTCTCAGAAAATCTCTGAAACTCTCTGACACTCTGTGACACTCTCTGAAACTCTCTGACACTCTCTGACACTCGATGACACTCTCTGACACTCTCTGACTCTCACTGAAAGTCTCTGATACTCTCTAACACTCACTGACACTATCTGACACTCTCTGAAACTCTCTGACACTCACTGACACTCTGTGACACTCTCTGAAACTCTCTGACACTCTCTGACACTCTCTGAAACTCTCTGACACTCGCTGACACTCTCTGATTCTCGCTGACACACTCTGATACTCTCTGACACTCACTGACACTCTGTGACACTCTCTGAAACTCTCTGACACTCTCTGACACTCTGTGACACTCTCTGAAACTCTCTGACACTCTCTGACACTCTCTGTAACGCTCTGAAACTCTCTGACACTCTGACACTCTCTGAAACTCTTCGGCACTCTCTGACACTCTCAGATAGTGTCTGACACTCTCTGACACTCCCTGACACTCTCTGAATCTCTCTGAAGCTCTCTGACACTCTGTGACACTCTCTGAAACTTTCTGGCACTCTCTGACACTCTCTGAAGATCTCTGACACTCTCTGAAACTCTCTGACACTCTCTGAAGTTCTTTGACACTCTCTGACACTCCCCGACACTCTCTGACACTCTCTGAAACTCTCTGACACGCTCTGACACTCTCTGAAACCCTCTGAAGATCTCTGGCACTCTCTGAAACTCTCTGAATCTCTCTGACACTCTCTGACACTCTCCGAAACTCTCTGACACTTTCTGAAACTCTCTGATACTATCTGACACTTCCTGAATCTTTCTGACAATCTCTTACACTCTCTGACACTTTCAGAAACTCTCAGAAAATCTCTGAAACTCTCTGACACTCTCTGACACTCTGTGACACTCTCTGAAACTCTCTGACAC
Source organism: Heterodontus francisci (assembly GCF_036365525.1). Taxonomy (NCBI): domain Eukaryota; kingdom Metazoa; phylum Chordata; class Chondrichthyes; order Heterodontiformes; family Heterodontidae; genus Heterodontus; species Heterodontus francisci. The sequence goes on along the minus strand of NW_027141332.1, from coordinate 3,576,594 downwards.
TCTCTGACACTCTCCGACAAACTCAGAAACTCTCAAAAACTCTCTGACAATCTCTGACACTCGATGACACTCTCTGACTCTCACTGAAAGTCTCTGATACTCTCTAACACTCACTGACACTATCTGACACTCTCTGAAACTCTCTGACACTCACTGACACTCTGTGACACTCTCTGAAACTCTCTGACACTCTCTGACACTCTCTGACACTCTCTGAAACTCTCTGACACTCTCTGACACTCGCTGACACTCTCTGATTCTCGCTGACACTCTCTGATACTCTCTGACACTCACTGAAATTCTGTGACACTCTCTGAAACTCTCTGACACTCTCTGACACTCTGTGACACTCTCTGAAACTCTCTGACACTCTCTGACACTCTCTGTAACGCTCTGAAACTCTCTGACACTCTGACACTCTCTGAAACTCTTTGGCACTCTCTGACACTCTCAGATAGTGTCTGACACTCTCTGAAACTCTCTGACACTCTCTGAAAATCTCTGACACTCTCTGACACTCATTGACACTCTCTGAATCTCTCTGAAGCTCTCTGACACTCTGTGACACTCTCTGAAACTTTCTGGCGCTCTCTGACACTCTCCGACACACTCAGAAACTGTCTGACACTCTCTGAAACTCTCTGACACTCTCTGAAGTTCTTTGACACTCTCTGACACTCCCCGACACTCTCTGACACTCTCTGAAACTCTCTGACACGCTCTGACACTCTCTGAAACCCTCTGAAGATCTCTGGCACTCTCTGAAACTCTCTGAATCTCTCTGACACTCTCTGACACTCTCAGAAACTCTCTGACACTTTCTGAAACTCTCTGATACTATCTGACACTTCCTGAATCTTTCTGACAATCTCTTACACTCTCTGACACTTTCAGAAACTCTCAGAAAATCTCTGAAACTCTCTGACACTCTCTGACACTCTGTGACACTCTCTGAAACTCTCTGACACTCTCTGACACTCTCTGACACTCGATGACACTCTCTGACTCTCACTGAAAGTCTCTGATACTCTCTAACACTCACTGACACTATCTGACACTCTCTGAAACTCTCTGACACTCACTGACACTCTGTGACACTCTCTGAAACTCTCTGACACTCTCTGACACTCTCTGAAACTCTCTGACACTCTCTGACACTCGCTGACACTCTCTGATTCTCGCTGACACTCTCTGATACTCTCTGACACTCACTGACACTCTGTGACACTCTCTGAAACTCTCTGACACTCTCTGACACTCTGTGACACTCTCTGAAACTCTCTGACTCTCTCTGACACTCTCTGTAACGCTCTGAAACTCTCTGACACTCTGACACTCTCTGAAACTCTTCGGCACTCTCTGACACTCTCAGATAGTGTCTGACACTCTCTGACACTCCCTGACACTCTCTGAATCTCTCTGAAGCTCTCTGACACTCTGTGACACTCTCTGAAACTTTCTGGCACTCTCTGACACTCTCTGAAGATCTCTGACACTCTCTGAAACTCTCTGACACCCTCTGAAGTTCTTTGACACTCTCTGACACTCCCCGACACTCTCTGACACTCTCTGAAACTCTGTGACACGCTCTGACACTCTCTGAAACCCTCTGAAGATCTCTGGCACTCTCTGAAACTCTCTGGATCTCTCTGACACTCTCTGACACTCTCAGAAACTCTCTGACACTTTCTGAAACTCTCTGATACTATCTGACACTTCCTGAATCTTTCTGACAATCTCTTACACTCTCTGACACTTTCAGAAACTCTCAGAAAATCTCTGAAACTCTCTGACACTCTCTGACACTCTGTGACTCTCTCTGAAACTCTCTGACACTCTCTGACACTCTCCGACAAACTCAGAAACTCTCAAAAACTCTCTGACAATCTCTGACACTCGATGACACTCTCTGACTCTCACTGAAAGTCTCTGATACTCTCTAACACTCACTGACACTATCTGACACTCTCTGAAACTCTCTGACACTCACTGACACTCTGTGACACTCTCTGAAACTCTCTGACACTCTCTGGCACTCTCTGAAACTCTCTGACACTCTCTGAATCTCTCTGAAGCTCTCTGACAATCTGTGACACTCTCTGACACTCTCTGAAACTCTTCGGCACTCTCTGACACTCTCAGATACTGTCTGACACTCTCTGAAACTCTCTGACACTCTCTGAAGTTCTTTGACACTCTCTGACACTCCCCGACACTCTCTGACACTCTCTGAAACTCTCTGACACGCTCTGACACTCTCTGAAACCCTCTGAAGATCTCTGGCACTCTCTGAAACTCTCTGAATCTCTCTGACACTCTCTGACACTCTCAGAAACTCTCTGACACTTTCTGAAACTCTCTGATACTATCTGACACTTCCTGAATCTTTCTGACAATCTCTTACACTCTCTGACACTTTCAGAAACTCTCAGAAAATCTCTGAAACTCTCTGACACTCTCTGACACTCTGTGACACTCTCTGAAACTCTCTGACACTCTCTGACACTCTCCGACAAACTCAGAAACTCTCAGAAACTCTCTGACAATCTCTGACACTCGATGACACTCTCTGACTCTCACTGAAAGTCTCTGATACTCTCTAACACTCACTGACACTATCTGACACTCTCTGAAACTCTCTGACACTCACTGACACTCTGTGACACTCTCTGACACTCTCTGAAACTCTCTGACACTCTCTGACACTCTCCGACAAACTCAGAAACTCTTAAAAACTCTCTGACAATCTCTGACACTCGATGACACTCTCTGACTCTCACTGAAAGTCTCTGATACTCTCTAACACTCACTGACACTATCTGACACTCTCTGAAACTCTCTGACACTCACTGACACTCTGTGACACTCTCTGAAACTCTCTGACACTCTCTGACACTCTCTGACACTCTCTGAAACTCTCTGACACTCTCTGACACTCGTTGACACTCTCTGATTCTCGCTGACACTCTCTGATACTCTCTGACACTCACTGACACTCTGTGACACTCTCTGAAACTCTCTGACACTCTCTGACACTCTGTGACACTCTCTGAAACTCTCTGACACTCTCTGACACTCTCTGTAACGCTCTGAAACTCTCTGACACTCTGAAACTCTCTGAAACTCTTCGGCACTCTCTGACACTCTCAGATAGTGTCTGACACTCTCTGAAACTCTCTGACACTCTCTGAAATTCTCTGACACTCTCTGACACTCCCTGACACTCTCTGAATCTCTCTGAAGCTCTCTGACACTCTGTGACACTCTCTGAAACTTTCTGCAACTCTCTGACACTCTCTGAAGATCTCTGAAACTCTCTGAAAATCTCTGACACTCTCTGAAATTCTGTGACACTCTCTGAAACACTCTGACACTCGCTGACACTCTCCGACACACTCAGAAACTGTCAGAAACTCTCAGGCACTCTCTGACACTCTCAGAAAGTCTCTGAAACTCTCTGACACTCGCTGACACTCTCTGATTCTCGCTGACCCTCTCTGATACTCTCTGACACTCACTGACACTCTGTGACACTCTCTGAAACTCTCTGACACTCTCTGACACTCTCTGACACTCTCTGAAACTCTTCGGCACTCTCTGACACTCTCAGATACTGTCTGTCACTCTCTGAAACTCTCTGACACTCTCTGAAGTTCTTTGACACTCTCTGACACTCCCCGACACTCTCTGAATCTCTCTGTAGCTCTCTGACAATCTGTGACACTCTCTGAAACTTTCTGGCACTCTCTGAAGATCTCTGAAGATCTCTGAACCTCTCTGAAAATCTCTGACACTCTCTGAAATTCTGTGACACTCTCTGAAACACTCTGACACTCTCTGACACTCTCCGACACACTCAGAAACTATCAGAAACTCTCAGGCACTCTCTGACACTCTCAGAAAGTCTCTGAAACTCTCTGACACTCGCTGACACTCTGTGATTCTCGCTGAATCTCTCTGATACTCTCTGACACTCACTGACACTCACTGACACTCTGTGACACTCTCTGAAACTCTCTGACACTCTCTGACACTCTCTGAAACTCTTCGGCACTCTCTGACACTCTCAGATACGGTCTGACACTCTCTGAAACTCTCTGAAACTCTCTGAAGTTCTTTGACAATCTCTGACACTCCCCGACACTCTCTGAATCTCTCTGAAGCTCTCTGACAATCTGTGACACTCTCTGACACTCTCTGAAACTCTTCGGCACTCTCTGACACTCTCAGATACTGTCTGACACTCTCTGAAACTCTCTGACACTCTCTGAAGTTCTTTGACACTCTCTGACACTCCCCGACACTCTCTGACACTCTCTGAAACTCTCTGACACGCTCTGACACTCTCTGAAACCCTCTGAAGATCTCTAGCAATCTCTGAAACTCTGTGAATCTCTCTGACACTCTCTGACACTCTCAGAAACTCTCTGACACTTTCTGAAACTCTCTGACACTCTCCGACAAACTCAGAAACTCTCAAAAACTCTCTGACACTCGCTGACACTCTCTGATTCTCGCTGACACTCTCTGATACTCTCTGACACTCACTGACACTCTGTGACACTCTCTGAAACTCTCTGACACTCTCTGACACTCTGTGACACTCTCTGAAACTCTCTGACACTCTCTGACACTCTCTGAAACGCTCTGAAACTCTCTGACACTCTGACACTCTCTGAAACTCTTCGGCACTCTCTGACACTCTCAGATACTGTCTGACACTCTCTGAAACACTCTGACACTCGCTGACACTCTCCGACATACTCAGAAACTGTCAGAAACTCTCAGGCACTCTCTGACACTCTCAGAAAGTCTCTGAAACTCTCTGACACTCGCTGACACTCTGTGATTCTCGCTGACCCTCTCTGATACTCTCTGACACTCACTGACACTCACTGACACTCTGTGACACTCTCTGAAACTCTCTGACACTCTCTGACACTCTCTGAAACTCTTCCGCACTCTCTGACACTCTCAGATACTGTCTGACACTCTCTGAAACTCTCTGACACTCTCTGAAGTTCTTTGACAATCTCTGACACTCCCCGACACTCTCTGAATCTGTCTGAAGCTCTCTGACAATCTGTGACACTCTCTGACACTCTCTGAAACTCTTCGGCACTCTCTGACACTCTCAGATACTGTCTGACACTCTCTGAAACTCACTGACACTCTCTGAAGTTCTTTGACACTCCCTGACACTCCCCGACACTCTCTGACACTCTCTGAAACTCTCTGACACGCTCTGACACTCTCTGAAACCCTCTGAAGATCTCTGGCAATCTCTGAAACTCTCTGAATCTCTCTGACACTCTCTGACACTCTCAGAAACTCTCTGACACTTTCTGAAACTCTCTGACACTCTCCGACAAACTCAGAAACTCTCAAAAACTCTCTGACAATCTCTGACACTCGATGACACTCTCTGACTCTCACTGAAAGTCTCTGATACTCTCTAACACTCACTGACACTATCTGACACTCTCTGAAACTCTCTGACACTCACTGACACTCTGTGACACTCTCTGAAACTCTCTGACACTCTCTGACACTCTCTGACACTCTCTGAAACTCTCTGACACTCTCTGACACTCGCTGACACTCTCTGATTTTCGCTGACACTCTCTGATACTCTCTGACACTCACTGACACTCTGTGACACTCTCTGAAACTCTCTGACACTCTCTTACACTCTGTGACACTCTCTGAAACTCTCTGACACACTCTGACACTCTCTGAAACGCTCTGAAACTCTCTGACACTCTGACACTCTCTGAAACTCTTCGGCACTCTCTGACACTCTCAGATACTGTCTGACACTCTCTGAAACTCTCTGACACTCTCTGAAATTCTCTGACACTCTCTGACACTCCCTGACACTCTCTGAATCTCTCTGAAGCTCTCTGACACTCTGTGACACTCTCTGAAAGACTCTGAAACTCTCTGATACTCTCTGATTCTCGCTGACCCTCTCTGATACTCTCTGACACTCACTGACACTCTGTGACACTCTCTGAAACTCTCTGACACTCTCTGACACTCCGTGACACTCTCTGAAGCTCTCAGGCACTCTCTGACACTCTCAGAAAGTCTCTGGAACTCTCTGACACTATCTGAACCTCTCTGACACTCTCTGACACTCTCTGAAACTCTTTGACACTCTCTGACACTCTCAGACACTGTCTGACTCTCTCTGAAACTCTCCGAAACTCTCTGACACTCTCTGACACTCCCTGAAACTCTCTGAAGCTCTCTGAAACTCTCTGACACTCTCTGACACTCCGTGACACTCTCTGAAACTCTGAGGCACTCTCTGACACTCTCAGAAAGTCTCTGGAACTCTCTGACACTATCTGAACCTCTCTGACACTCTCTGACACTCTCTGACACTCTCTGAAACTCTTTGACACTCTCTTACACTCTCAGACACTGTCTGACTCTCTCTGAAACTCTCCGAAACTCTCTGACACTCTCTGACACTCCCTGACATTCTCTGAAGCTCTCTGAAACTCTCTGACACTCTCCGACACTCTCTGAAACTCTCTGACACGCTCTGACACTCTCTGAAACCCTCTGAAGCTCTCTGGCACTCTCTGAAACTCTCTGAATCTCTCTGACACACTCTGACACTCTCAGACACTCTCTGACTCTTTCTGAAACTCTCTGATACTATCTGACACATTCTGAATCTTTCTGACAATCTCTGACACTCTCTGACACTCTCAGATACTCTCAGAAAATCTCTGACACTCTCTGACACTCTGTGACACTCTCTGAAACTCTCTGACACTCTCTGACACTCTCCGACAAACTCAGAAACTTTCAAAAACTCTCTGACACTCTCTGACACTCGATGATACTCTCTGACTCTCACAGAAAGTCTCTGATACTCTCTGACACTCACTGACACTATCTGACACTCTCTGAAACTCTCTGACACTCTCTGACACTCTGTAACACTCTCTGAAACTCTCTGACACTCTCTGACACTCTCTGACACTCTCTGAAACTCTCTGACACTCTCTGACACTCGCTGACACTCTCTGATTCTCGCTGACACTCTCTGATACTCTCTGACACTCACTGACACTCAGTGACACTCTCTGAAACTCTCTGACACTCTCTGACACTCTGTGACACTCTCTGAAACTCTCTGACACTCTCTGACACTCTCTGACACTCTCTGACACTCTGACACTCTCTGAAACTCTTCGGCACTCTCTGACACTCTCAGATACTGTCTGACACTCTCTGAAACTCTCTGACACTCTCTGAAATTCTCTGACACTCTCTGACACTCCCTGACACTCTCTGAATCTCTCTGAAGCTCTCTGACACTCTGTGACACTCTCTGAAACTTTCTGGCACTCTCTGACACTCTCTGAAGATCTCCGAAACTCTCTGAAAATCTCTGACACTCTCTGAAATTCTGTGTCACTCTCTGAAACACTCTGACACTCTCTGACACTCTCCGACACACTCAGAAACTGTCAGAAACTCTCAGGCACTCTCTGACACTCTCAGAAAGTCTCTGAAACTCTCTGACACTCGCTGACACTCTGTGATTCTCGCTGACCCTCTCTGATACTCTCTGACACTCACTGACACTCACTGACACTCTGTGACACTCTCTGAAACTCTCTGACACTCTCTGACACTCTCTGAAACTCTTCGGCACTCTCTGACACTCTCAGATACTGTCTGACACTCTCTGAAACTCTCTGACACTCTCTGAAGTTCTTTGACACTCTCTGACACTCCCCGACACTCTCTGAATCTCTCTGAAGCTCTCTGACAATCTGTGACACTCTCTGACACTCTCTGAAACTCTTCGGCACTCTCTGACACTCTCAGATACTGTCTGACACTCTCTGAAACTCTCTGACACTCTCTGAAGTTCTTTGACACTCTCTGACACTCCCCGACACTCTCTGACACTCTCTGAAACTCTCTGACACGCTCTGACACTCTCTGAAACCCTCTGAAGATCTCTGGCACTCTCTGAAACTCTCTGAATCTCTCTGACACTCTCTGACACTCTCAGAAACTCTCTGACACTTTCTGAAGCTCTCTGATACTATCTGACACTTCCTGAATCTTTCTGACAATCTCTTACACTCTCTGACACTTTCAGAAAATCTCAGAAAATCTCTGAAACTCTCTGACACTCTCTGACACTCTCTGACACTCTCCGACAAACTCAGAAACTCTCAAAAACTCTCTGACAATCTCTGACACTCGATGACACTCTCTGACTCTCACTGAAAGTCTCTGATACTCTCTAACACTCACTGACACTATCTGACACTCTCTGAAACTCTCTGACTCTCACTGACACTCTGTGACACTCTCTGAAACTCTCTGACACTCTCTGACACTCTCTGACACTCTCTGAAACTCTCTGACACTCTCTGACACTCGCTGACACTCTCTGATTCTCGCTGACACTCTCTGATACTCTCTGACACTCACTGACACTCTGTGACACTCTCTGAAACTCTCTGACACTCTCTGACACTCTGTGACACTCTCTGAAACTCTCTGACACTCTCTGACACTCTCTGTAACGCTCTGAAACTCTCTGACACTCTGACACTCTCTGAAACTCTTTGGCACTCTCTGACACTCTCAGATAGTGTCTGACACTCTCTGAAACTCTCTGACACTCTCTGAAATTCTCTGACACTCTCTGACACTCCCTGACACTCTCTGAATCTCTCTGAAGCTCTCTGACACTCTGTGACACTCTCTGAAACTTTCTGGCACTCTCTGACACTCTCCGACACACTCAGAAACTGTCAGAAACTCTCAGGCACTCTCTGACACTCTCAGAAAGTCTCTGAAACTCTCTGACACTCGCTGACACTCTGTGATTCTCGCTGACCCTCTCTGATACTCTCTGACACTCACTGACACTCACTGACACTCTGTGACACTCTCTGAAACTCTCTGACACTCTCTGACACTCTCTGAAACTCTTCCGCGCTCTCTGACACTCTCAGATACTGTCTGACACTCTCTGAAACTCTCTGACACTCTCTGAAGTTCTTTGACACTCTCTGACACTCCCCGACACTCTCTGAATCTCTCTGTAGCTCTCTGACAATCTGTGACACTCTCTGAAACTTTCTGGCAGTCTGTGACACTCTCAGATACTGTCTGACACTCTCTGAAACTCTCTGACACTCTCTGAAGTTCTTTGACACTCTCTGACACTCCCCGACACTCTCTGAATCTCTCTGTAGCTCTCTGACAATCTGTGACACTCTCTGAAACTTTCTGGCACTCTCTGAAACCCTCTGAAGATCTCTGGCACTCTCTGAAACTCTCTGAATCTCTCTGACACTCTCTGACACTCTCAGAAACTCTCTGACACTTTCTGAAACTCTCTGATACTATCTGACACTTCCTGAATCTTTCTGACAATCTCTTACACTCTCTGACACTTTCAGAAACTCTCAGAAAATCTCTGAAACTCTCTGACACTCTCGTACACTCTGTGACACTCTCTGAAACTCTCTGACACTCTCTGACACTCTCCGACAAACTCAGAAACTCTCAAAAACTCTCTGACAATCTCTGACACTCGATGACACTCTCTGACTCTCACTGAAAGTCTCTGATACTCTCTGACACTCACTGACACTATCTGACACTCTCTGAAACTCTCTGACACTCTCTGACACTCTGTAACACTCTCTGAAACTCTCTGACACTCTCTGACACTCTCTGACACTCTCTGAAACTCTCTGACACTCTCTGACACTCGCTGACACTCTCTGATTCTCGCTGACACTCTCTGATACTCTCTGACACTCACTGACACTCTGTGACACTCTCTGAAACTCTCTGACACTCTCTGACACTCTGTGACACTCTCTGAAACTCTCTGACACTCTCTGACACTCTCTGACACTCTCTGACACTCTGACACTCTCTGAAACTCTTCGGCACTCTCTGACACTCTCAGATACTGTCTGACACTCTCTGAAACTCTCTGACACTCTCTGAAATTCTCTGACACTCTCTGACACTCCCTGACACTCTCTGAATCTCTCTGAAGCTCTCTGACACTCTGTGACACTCTCTGAAACTTTCTGGCACTCTCTGACACTCTCTGAAGATCTCCGAAACTCTCTGAAAATCTCTGACACTCTCTGAAATTCTGTGTCACTCTCTGAAACACTCTGACACTCTCTGACACTCTCCGACACACTCAGAAACTGTCAGAAACTCTCAGGCACTCTCTGACACTCTCAGAAAGTCTCTGAAACTCTCCGACACTCGCTGACACTCTGTGATTCTCGCTGACCCTCTCTGATACTCTCTGACACTCACTGACACTCACTGACACTCTGTGACACTCTCTGAAACTCTCTGACACTCTCTGACACTCTCTGAAACTCTTCGGCACTCTCTGACACTCTCAGATACTGTCTGACACTCTCTGAAACTCTCTGACACTCTCTGAAGTTCTTTGACACTCTCTGACACTCCCCGACACTCTCTGAATCTCTCTGAAGCTCTCTGACAATCTGTGACACTCTCTGACACTCTCTGAAACTCTTCGGCACTCTCTGACACTCTCAGATACTGTCTGACACTCTCTGAAACTCTCTGACACTCTCTGAGGTTCTTTGACACTCTCTGACACTCCCCGACACTCTCTGACACTCTCTGAAACTCTCTGACACGCTCTGACACTCTCTGAAACCCTCTGAAGATCTCTGGCACTCTCTGAAACTCTCTGAATCTCTCTGACACTCTCTGACACTCTCAGAAACTCTCTGACACTTTCTGAAACTCTCTGATACTATCTGACACTTCCTGAATCTTTCTGACAATCTCTTACACTCTCTGACACTTTCAGAAAATCTCAGAAAATCTCTGAAACTCTCTGACACTCTCTGACACTCTCTGACACTCTCCGACAAACTCAGAAACTCTCAAAAACTCTCTGACAATCTCTGACACTCGATGACACTCTCTGACTCTCACTGAAAGTCTCTGATACTCTCTAACACTCACTGACACTCTGTGACACTCTCTGAAACTCTCTGACACTCTCTGACACTCTGTGACACTCTCTGAAACTCTCTGACACTCTCTGACACTCTCTGTAACGCTCTGAAACTCTCTGACACTCTGACACTCTCTGAAACTCTTTGGCACTCTCTGACACTCTCAGATAGTGTCTGACACTCTCTGAAACTCTCTGACACTCTCTGAAATTCTCTGACACTCTCTGACACTCCCTGACACTCTCTGAATCTCTCTGAAGCTCTCTGACACTCTGTGACACTCTCTGAAACTTTCTGGCACTCTCTGACACTCTCCGACACACTCAGAAACTGTCAGAAACTCTCAGGCACTCTCTGACACTCTCAGAAAGTCTCTGAAACTCTCTGACACTCGCTGACACTCTGTGATTCTCGCTGACCCTCTCTGATACTCTCTGACACTCACTGACACTCACTGACACTCTGTGACACTCTCTGAAACTCTCTGACACTCTCTGACACTCTCTGAAACTCTTCCGCACTCTCTGACACTCTCAGATACTGTCTGACACTCTCTGAAACTCTCTGACACTCTCTGAAGTTCTTTGACACTCTCTGACACTCCCCGACACTCTCTGAATCTCTCTGTAGCTCTCTGACAATCTGTGACACTCTCTGAAACTTTCTGGCAGTCTGTGACACTCTCAGATACTGTCTGACACTCTCTGAAACTCTCTGACACTCTCTGAAGTTCTTTGACACTCTCTGACACTCCCCGACACTCTCTGAATCTCTCTGTAGCTCTCTGACAATCTGTGACACTCTCTGAAACTTTCTGGCACTCTCTGAAACCCTCTGAAGATCTCTGGCACTCTCTGAAACTCTCTGAATCTCTCTGACACTCTCTGACACTCTCAGAAACTCTCTGACACTTTCTGAAACTCTCTGATACTATCTGACACTTCCTGAATCTTTCTGACAATCTCTTACACTCTCTGACACTTTCAGAAACTCTCAGAAAATCTCTGAAACTCTCTGACACTCTCGTACACTCTGTGACACTCTCTGAAACTCTCTGACACTCTCTGACACTCTCCGACAAACTCAGAAACTCTCAAAAACTCTCTGACAATCTCTGACACTCGATGACACTCTCTGACTCTCACTGAAAGTCTCTGATACTCTCTGACACTCACTGACACTATCTGACACTCTCTGAAACTCTCTGACACTCTCTGACACTCTGTAACACTCTCTGAAACTCTCTGACACTCTCTGACACTCTCTGAAACTCTCTGACACTCTCTGACACTCGCTGACACTCTCTGATTCTCGCTGACACTCTCTGATACTCTCTGACACTCACTGACACTCTGTGACACTCTCTGAAACTCTCTGACACTCTCTGACACTCTGTGACACTCTCTGAAACTCTCTGACACTCTCTGACACTCTCTGACACTCTGACACTCTCTGAAACTCTTCGGCACTCTCTGACACTCTCAGATACTGTCTGACACTCTCTGAAACTCTCTGACACTCTCTGAAATTCTCTGACACTCTCAGACACTCCCTGACACTCTCTGAATCTCTCTGAAGCTCTCTGACACTCTGTGACACTCTCTGAAACTTTCTGGCACTCTCTGACACTCTCTGAAGATCTCCGAAACTCTCTGAAAATCTCTGACACTCTCTGAAATTCTGTGTCACTCTCTGAAACACTCTGACACTCTCTGACACTCTCCGACACACTCAGAAACTGTCAGAAACTCTCAGGCACTCTCTGACACTCTCAGAAAGTCTCTGAAACTCTCTGACACTCGCTGACACTCTGTGATTCTCGCTGACCCTCTCTGATACTCTCTGACACTCACTGACACTCACTGACACTCTGTGACACTCTCTGAAACTCTCTGACACTCTCTGACACTCTCTGAAACTCTTCGGCACTCTCTGACACTCTCAGATACTGTCTGACACTCTCTGAAACTCTCTGACACTCTCTGAAGTTCTTTGACACTCTCTGACACTCCCCGACACTCTCTGAATCTCTCTGAAGCTCTCTGACAATCTGTGACACTCTCTGACACTCTCTGAAACTCTTCGGCACTCTCTGACACTCTCAGATACTGTCTGACACTCTCTGAAACTCTCTGACACTCTCTGAAGTTCTTTGACACTCTCTGACACTCCCCGACACTCTCTGACACTCTCTGAAACTCTCTGACACGCTCTGACACTCTCTGAAACCCTCTGAAGATCTCTGGCACTCTCTGAAACTCTCTGAATCTCTCTGACACTCTCTGACACTCTCAGAAACTCTCTGACACTTTCTGAAACTCTCTGATACTATCTGACACTTCCTGAATCTTTCTGACAATCTCTTACACTCTCTGACACTTTCAGAAAATCTCAGAAAATCTCTGAAACTCTCTGACACTCTCTGACACTCTCCGACAAACTCAGAAACTCTCAAAAACTCTCTGACAATCTCTGACACTCGATGACACTCTCTGACTCTCACTGAAAGTCTCTGATACTCTCTAACACTCACTGACACTATCTGACACTCTCTGAAACTCTCTGACACTCACTGACACTCTGTGACACTCTCTGAAACTCTCTGACACTCTCTGACACTCTCTGACACTCTCTGAAACTCTCTGACACTCTCTGACACTCGCTGACACTCTCTGATTCTCGCTGACACTCTCTGATACTCTCTGACACTCACTGACACTCTGTGACACTCTCTGAAACTCTCTGACACTCTCTGACACTCTGTGACACTCTCTGAAACTCTCTGACACTCTCTGACACTCTCTGTAACGCTCTGAAACTCTCTGACACTCTGACACTCTCTGAAACTCTTCGGCACTCTCTGACACTCTCAGATAGTGTCTGACACTCTCTGAAACTCTCTGACACTCTCTGAAATTCTCTGACACTCTCTGACACTCCCTGACACTCTCTGAATCTCTCTGAAGCTCTCTGACACTCTGTGACACTCTCTGAAACTTTCTGGCACTCTCTGACACTCTCCGACACACTCAGAAACTGTCAGAAACTCTCAGGCACTCTCTGACACTCTCAGAAAGTCTCTGAAACTTTCTGACACTCGCTGACACTCTGTGATTCTCGCTGACCCTCTCTGATACTCTCTGACACTCACTGACACTCACTGACACTCTGTGACACTCTCTGAAACTCTCTGACACTCTCTGACACTCTCTGAAACTCTTCCGCACTCTCTGAAACTCTCAGATACTGTCTGACACTCTCTGAAACTCTCTGACACTCTCTGTAGTTCTTTGACACTCTCTGACACTCCCCGACACTCTCTGAATTTCTCTGTAGCTCTCTGACAATCTGTGACACTCTCTGAAACTTTCTGGCAGTCTGTGACACTCTCAGATACTGTCTGACACTCTCTGAAACTCTCTGACACTCTCTGAAGTTCTTTGACACTCTCTGACACTCCCCGACACTCTCTGAATCTCTCTGTAGCTCTCTGACAATCTGTGACACTCTCTGAAACTTTCTGGCACTCTCTGAAACCCTCTGAAGATCTCTGGCTCTCTCTGAAACTCTCTGAATCTCTCTGACACTCTCTGACACTCTCAGAAACTCTCTGACACTTTCTGAAACTCTCTGATACTATCTGACACTTCCTGAATCTTTCTGACAATCTCTTACACTCTCTGACACTTTCAGAAACTCTCAGAAAATCTCTGAAACTCTCTGACACTCTCGTACACTCTGTGACACTCTCTGAAACTCTCTGACACTCTCTGACACTCTCCGACAAACTCAGAAACTCTCAAAAACTCTCTGACAATCTCTGACACTCGATGACACTCTCTGACTCTCACTGAAAGTCTCTGATACTCTCTAACACTCACTGACACTATCTGACACTCTCTGAAACTCTCTGACACTCACTGACACTCTGTGACACTCTCTGAAACTCTCTGACACTCTCTGACACTCCCTGAAACTCTCTGACACTCTCTGACACTCGCTGACACTCTCTGATTCTCGCTGACACTCTCTGATACTCTCTGACACTCACTGACACTCTGTGACACTCTCTGAAACTCTCTGACACTCTCTGACACTCTGTGACACTCTCTGAAACTCTCTGACACTCTCTGACACTCTCTGTAACGCTCTGAAACTCTCTGACACTCTGACACTCTCTGAAACTCTTCGGCACTCTCTGACACTCTCAGATAGTGTCTGACACTCTCTGAAACTCTCTGACACTCTCTGAAATTCTCTGACACTCTCTGACACTCCCTGACACTCTCTGAATCTCTCTGAAGCTCTCTGACAATCTGTGACACTCTCTGAAACTCTTCGGCACTCTCTGACACTCTCAGATACTGTCTGACACTCTCTGAAACTCTCTGACACTCTCTGAAGTTCTTTGACACTCTCTGACACTCCCCGACACTCTCTGACACTCTCTGAAACTCTCTGACACGCTCTGACACTCTCTGAAACCCTCTGAAGATCTCTGGCACTCTCTGAAACTCTCTGAATCTCTCTGACACTCTCTGACACTCTCAGAAACTCTCTGACACTTTCTGAAACTCTCTGATACTATCTGACACTTCCTGAATCTTTCTGACAATCCCTTACACTCTCTGACACTTTCAGAAACTCTCAGAAAATCTCTGAAACTCTCTGACACTCTCTGACACTCTGTGACACTCTCTGAAACTCTCTGACACTCTCTGACACTCTCCGACAAACTCAGAAACTCTCAAAAACTCTCTGACAATCTCTGACACTCGATGACACTCTCTGACTCTCACTGAAAGTCTCTGACACTCACTGACACTATCTGACACTCTCTGAAACTCTCTGACACTCACTGACACTCTGTGACACTCTCTGAAACTCTCTGACACTCTCTGACACTCTCTGACACTCTCTGACACTCTCTGACACTCTCTGAAACTCTCTGACACTCTCTGACACTCGCTGACACTCTCTGATTCTCGCTGACACTCTCTGATACTCTCTGACACTCACTGACACTCTGTGACACTCTCTGAAACTCTCTGACACTCTCTGACACTCTGTGACACTCTCTGAAACTCTCTGACACTCTCTGACACTCTCTGTAACGCTCTGAAACTCTCTGAAGCTCTGACACTCTCTGAAACTCTTCGGCACTCTCTGACACTCTCAGATAGTGTCTGACACTCTCTGAAACTCTCTGACACTCTCTGAAATTCTCTGACACTCTCTGACACTCCCTGACACTCTCTGAATCTCTCTGAAGCTCTCTGACACTCTGTGACACTCTCTGAAACTTTCTGGCACTCTCTGACACTCTCTGAAGATCTCTGACACTCTCTGAAACTCTCTGACACTCTCTGAAGTTCTTTGACACTCTCCGACACTCCCCGACACTCTCTGACACTCTCTGAAACTCTCTGACACGCTCTGACACTCTCTGAAACCCTCTGAAGATCTCTGGCACTCTCTGAAACTCTCTGAATCTCTCTGACAATCTCTGACACTCTCAGAAACTCTCTGACACTTTCTGAAACTCTCTGATACTATCTGACACTTCCTGAATCTTTCTGACAATCTCTTACACTCTCTGACACTTTCAGAAACTCTCAGAAAATCTCTGAAACTCTCTGACACTCTCTGACACTCTGTGACACTCTCTGAAACTCTCTGACACTCTCTGACACTCTCCGACAAACTCAGAAACTCTCAAAAACTCTCTGACAATCTCTGACACTCGATGACACTCTCTGAAACTCTCTGACACTCTCTGACACTCTCTGACACTCTCTGAAACTCTCTGACACTCTCTGACACTCGCTGACACTCTCTGATTCTCGCTGACACTCTCTGATACTCTCTGACACTCACTGCCACTCTGTGACACTCTCTGAAACTCTCTGACACTCTCTGACACTCTGTGACACTCTCTGAAACTCTCTGACACTCTCTGAAATTCTCTGACAATCTCTGACACTCCCTGACACTCTCTGAATCTCTCGGAAGCTCTCTGACACTCTGTGACACTCTCTGAAACTTTCTGGCACTCTCTGACACTCTCCTACACACTCAGAAACTGTCAGAAACTCTCAGGCACTCTCTGAGACTCTCAGAAAGTCTCTGAAACTCTCTGACACTCGCTGACACTCTCTGAAGTTCTTTGACACTCTCTGACACTCCCCGACATTCTCTGACACTCTCTGAAACTCTCTGACACGCTCTGACACTCTCTGAAACCCTCTGAAGATCTCTGGCAATCTCTGAAACTCTCTGAATCTCTCTGACACTCTCTGACACTCTCAGAAACTCTCTGACACTTTCTGAAACTCTCTGACACTCTCCGACAAACTCAGAAACTCTCAAAAACTCTCTGACAATCTCTGACACTCGATGACACTCTCTGACTCTCACTGAAAGTCTCTGATACTCTCTAACACTCACTGACACTATCTGACACTCTCTGAAACTCTCGGACACTCACTGACACTCTGTGACACTCTCTGAAACTCTCTGACACTCTCTGACACTCTCTGACACTCTCTGAAACTCTCTGACACTCTCTGACACTCGCTGACACTCTCTGATTTTCGCTGACACTCTCTGATACTCTCTGACACTCACTGACACTCTGTGACACTCTCTGAAACGCTCTGACACTCTCTTACACTCTGTGACACTCTCTGAAACTCTCTGACACTCTCTGACAATCTCTGAAACGCTCTGAAACTCTCTGACACTCTGACACTCTCTGAAACTCTTCGGCACTCTCTGACACTCTCAGATAGTGTCTGACACTCTCTGAAACTCTCTGACACTCTCTGAAATTCTCTGACACTCTCTGACACTCCCTGACACTCTCTGAATCTCTCTGAAGCTCTCTGACACTCTGTGACACTCTCTGAAACTTTCTGGCACTCTCTGACACTCTCTGAAGATCTCTGAAACTCTCTGAAAATCTCTGACACTCTCTGAAATTCTGTGACACTCTCTGAAACACTCTGACACCCGCTGACACTCTCCGACACACTCAGAAACTGTCAGAAACTCTCAGGCACTCTCTGACACTCTCAGAAAGTCTCTGAAACTCTCTGACACTCGCTGACACTCTCTGATTCTCGCTGATCCTCTCTGATACTCTCTGACACTCACTGACACTCTGTGACACTCTCTGAAACTCTCTGACACTCTCTGACACTCTCTGACACTCTCTGAAACTCTTCGGCACTCCCTGACACTCTCAGATACTGTCTGACACTCTCTGAAACTCTCTGACACTCTCTGAAGTTCTTTGACACTCTCTGACACTCCCCGACACTCTCTGAATCTCTCTGTAGCTCTCTGACAATCTGTGACACTCTCTGAAACTTTCTGGCACTCTCTGAAGATCTCTGAACCTCTCTGAAAATCTCTGACACTCTCTGAAACTCTGTGACACTCTCTGAAACACTCTGACACTCTCTGACACTCTCCGACAAACTCAGAAACTGTCAGAAACTCACAGGCACTCTCTGACACTCTCAGAAAGTCTCTGAAACTCTCTGACACTATCTGAACCTCTCTGACTCTCTCTGACACTCTCTGAAACTCTTTTACTCTCTCGGACACTCTCAGACACTGTCTGACTCTCTCTGAAACTCTCCGAAACTCTCTGAAACTCTCTGACACTCCCTGACACTCTCTGACATTTTCTGAAAATCTCTGACACTATCTGACTCTTTCTGAAACTTTCTGACAATCTCTGACACTTTCTGTAACTCTCTGACACGCTCTGACACTCTCTGAAACTCTCTGGCACTCTCTGAAACTCATCTGAAACTCTCTGACACTCTCTGACACTCTCAGATAATCTCTGACACTCTCTGACACTTTCGGAAACTCTCTGACACTATCTGACACTTTCTGAAAATTTCTGACAATCTCTGACACTCTATGACACTCTCAGAAACGCTCAGAAACTCTCTGAAACTCTCTGACACTCTCTGACACTCTGTGACACTCTCTGACACTCTCTGAACCTCTCTGAAGGTCTTCGGCACTATCTGACACTCTCAGATACTGTCTGACACTCTCTGAAACTCTCTGACACTCTCTGAAATTCTCTGACACTCTCTGACACTCCCTGACACTCTCTGAATCTCTCTGAAGCTCTCTGACACTCTGTGACACTCTCTGAAACTTTCTGGCACTCTCTGACACTCTCTGAAGATCTCTGAAAATCTCTGACACTCTCTGAAACTCTGTGACACTCTCTGAAACACTCTGACACTCTCTGACACTCTCCGACACACTCAGAAACTGTCAGAAACTCTCAGGCACTCTCTGACATTCTCAGAAAGTCTCTGAAACTCTCTGACACTATCTGAACCTCTCTGACACTCTCTGACACTCTCAGACACTGTCTGACTCTCTCTGAAACTCACCGAAAATCTCTGACACTCTCTGCCACTGCCTGACACTCTCTGAAGCTCTCTGACACTCACTGAAACTCTCTGAAACTCTCTGACACTCTCTGACACTCTCTGAAACTTTCTGACACTCTCTGAAACTCTCTGAAACTCTCTGACACTCTCTGACACTCGATGACACTCTCTGACTCTCACTGAAAGTGTCTGATACTCTCTAACACTCACTGACACTATCTGACACTCTCTGAAACTCTCTGACACTCACTGACATTCTGTAACACTCTCTGAAACTCTCTGACACTCTCTGACACTCTCTGAAACTCTCTGACACTCTCTGAAGTTCTTTGACACTCTCTGACACTCCCCGACACTCTCTGAATCTCTCTGTAGCTCTCTGACAATCTGTGACACTCTCTGAAACTTTCTGGCACTCTCTGAAGATCTCTGAACCTCTCTGACATCTCTGACACTCTCTGAAACTCTGTGACACTCTCTGAACCTCTCTGAAGGTCTTCGGCACTATCTGACACTCTCAGATACTGTCTGACACTCTCTGAAACTTTCTGACACTCTCTGAAATTCTCTGACACTCTCTGACACCCCCTGACACTCTCTGAAACTTTCTGGCACTCTCTGACACTCTCTGAAGATCTCTGAAACTCTCTGAAAATCTCTGACACTCTCTGAAACTCTGTGACACTCTCTGAAACACTCTGACACTCTCTGACACTCTCCGACACACTCAGAAACTGTCAGAAACTCTCAGGCACTCTCTGACATTCTCAGAAAGTCTCTGAAACTCTCTGACACTATCTGAACCTCTCTGACACTCTCTGACACTCTCTGACACTCTCAGACACTGTCCGACTCTCTCTGAAACTCACCGAAAATCTCTGACACTCTCTGCCACTCCCTGACACTCTCTGAAGCTCTCTGACACTCACTGAAACTCTCTGAAACTCTCTGACACTCTCTGACACTCTCTGAAACTTTCTGACACTCTCTGAAACTCTCTGAAACTCTCTGACACTCTCTGACACTCGATGACACTCTCTGACTCTCACTGAAAGTCTCTGATACTCTCTAACACTCACTGACACTATCTGACACTCTCTGAAACTCTCTGACACTCACTGACACTCTGTGACACTCTCTGAAACTCTCTGACACTCTCTGACACTCTCTGAAACTCTCTGACACTCTCTGACACTCGCTGACACTCTCTGATTCTCGCTGACACTCTCTGATACTCTCTGACACTCACTGACACTCTGTGACACTCTCTGAAACTCTCTGACACCCTCTGACACTCTGTGAGACTCTCTGAAACTCTCTGACACTCTCTGACACTCTCTGAAACTCTCTGACACTCTCTGACACTCTGACACTCTCTGAAACTCTTCGGCACTCTCTGACACTCTCAGATACTGTCTGACACTCTCTGAAACTCTCTGACACTCTCTGAAATTCTCTGACACTCTCTGACACTCCCTGACACTCTCTGAATCTCTCTGAAGCTCTCTGACACTCTGTGACACTCTCTGAAACTTTCTGGCACTCTCTGACACTCTCTGAAGATCTCTGAAACTCTCTGAAAATCTCTGACATCTCTGAAATTCTGTGACACTCTCTGAAACACTCTGACACTCGCTGACACTCTCCGACACACTCAGAAACTGTCAGAAACTCACAGGCACTTTCTGACACTCTCAGAAAGTCTCTGAAACTCTCTGACACTAGCTGACACTCTCTGATTCTCGCTGACCCTCTCTGATACTCTCTGACACTCACTGACACTCTGTGACACTCTCTGAAACTCTCTGACACTCTCTGACACTCTCTGACACTCTCTGAAACTCTTCAGCACTCTCTGACACTCTCAGATACTGTCTGACACTCTCTGAAACTCTCTGACACTCTCTGAAGTTCTTTGACACACTCTGACACTCCCCGACACTCTCTGAATCTCCCTGTAGCTCTCTGACAATCTGTGACACTCTCTGAAACTTTCTGGCACTCTCTGAAACACTCTGACACTCTCTGACACTCTCCGACAAACTCAGAAACTGTCAGAAACTCACAGGCACTCTCTGACACTCTCAGAAAGTCTCTGAAACTCTCTGACACTATCTGAACCTCTCTGACACTCTCTGACACTCTCTGACACTCTCTGAAACTCTTTTACACTCTCGGACACTCTCAGACACTGTCTGACTCTCTCTGAAACTCTCCGAAACTCTCTGACACTCTATGACACTCCCTGACATTCTCTGAAACTCTCTGAAACTTTTTGAAACTCTCTGACACTCTCAGACACTGTCTGACTCTCTCTGAAACTCACCGAAAATCTCTGACACTCTCTGCCACTGCCTGACACTCTCTGAAGCTCTCTGACACTCACTGAAACTCTCTGAAACTCTCTGACACTCTCTGACACTCTCTGAAACTTTCCGACACTCTCTGAAACTCTCTGAAACTCTCTGACACTCTCTGACACTCGATGACACTCTCTGACTCTCACTGAAAGTGTCTGATACTCTCTAACACTCACTGACACTATCTGACACTCTCTGAAACTCTCTGACACTCACTGACATTCTGTAACACTCTCTGAAACTCTCTGACACTCTCTGACACTCTCTGAAACTCTCTGACACTCTCTGAAGTTCTTTGACACTCTCTGACACTCCCCGACACTCTCTGAATCTCTCTGTAGCTCTCTGACAATCTGTGACACTCTCTGAAACTTTCTGGCACTCTCTGAAGATCTCTGAACCTCTCTGACATCTCTGACACTCTCTGAAACTCTGTGACACTCTCTGAACCTCTCTGAAGGTCTTCGGCACTATCTGACACTCTCAGATACTGTCTGACACTCTCTGAAACTTTCTGACACTCTCTGAAATTCTCTGACACTCTCTGACACCCCCTGACACTCTCTGAAACTTTCTGGCACTCTCTGACACTCTCTGAAGATCTCTGAAACTCTCTGAAAATCTCTGACACTCTCTGAAACTCTGTGACACTCTCTGAAACACTCTGACACTCTCTGACACTCTCCGACACACTCAGAAACTGTCAGAAACTCTCAGGCACTCTCTGACATTCTCAGAAAGTCTCTGAAACTCTCTGACACTATCTGAACCTCTCTGACACTCTCTGACACTCTCAGACACTGTCTGACTCTCTCTGAAACTCACCGAAAATCTCTGACACTCTCTGCCACTCCCTGACACTCTCTGAAGCTCTCTGACACTCACTGAAACTCTCTGAAACTCTCTGACACTCTCTGACACTCTCTGAAACTTTCTGACACTCTCTGAAACTCTCTGAAACTCTCTGACACTCTCTGAAACTCGATGACACTCTCTGACTCTCACTGAAAGTCTCTGATACTCTCTAACACTCACTGACACTATCTGACACTCTCTGAAACTCTCTGACACTCACTGACACTCTGTGACACTCTCTGAAACTCTCTGACACTCTCTGACACTCTCTGAAACTCTCTGACACTCTCTGACACTCGCTGACACTCTCTGATTCTCGCTGACACTCTCTGATACTCTCTGACACTCACTGACACTCTGTGACACTCTCTGAAACTCTCTGACACCCTCTGACACTCTGTGAGACTCTCTGAAACTCTCTGACACTCTCTGACACTCTCTGAAACTCTCTGACACTCTCTGACACTCTGACACTCTCTGAAACTCTTCGGCACTCTCTGACACTCTCAGATACTGTCTGACACTCTCTGAAACTCTCTGACACTCTCTGAAATTCTCTGACACTCTCTGACACTCCCTGACACTCTCTGAATCTCTCTGAAGCTCTCTGACACTCTGTGACACTCTCTGAAACTTTCTGGCACTCTCTGACACTCTCTGAAGATCTCTGAAACTCTCTGAAAATCTCTGACATCTCTGAAATTCTGTGACACTCTCTGAAACACTCTGACACTCGCTGACACTCTCCGACACACTCAGAAACTGTCAGAAACTCACAGGCACTTTCTGACACTCTCAGAAAGTCTCTGAAACTCTCTGACACTAGCTGACACTCTCTGATTCTCGCTGACCCTCTCTGATACTCTCTGACACTCACTGACACTCTGTGACACTCTCTGAAACTCTCTGACACTCTCTGACACTCTCTGACACTCTCTGAAACTCTTCAGCACTCTCTGACACTCTCAGATACTGTCTGACACTCTCTGAAACTCTCTGACACTCTCTGAAGTTCTTTGACACACTCTGACACTCCCCGACACTCTCTGAATCTCCCTGTAGCTCTCTGACAATCTGTGACACTCTCTGAAACTTTCTGGCACTCTCTGAAACACTCTGACACTCTCTGACACTCTCCGACAAACTCAGAAACTGTCAGAAACTCACAGGCACTCTCTGACACTCTCAGAAAGTCTCTGAAACTCTCTGACACTATCTGAACCTCTCTGACACTCTCTGACACTCTCTGACACTCTCTGAAACTCTTTTACACTCTCGGACACTCTCAGACACTGTCTGACTCTCTCTGAAACTCTCCGAAACTCTCTGACACTCTATGACACTCCCTGACATTCTCTGAAACTCTCTGAAACTTTTTGAAACTCTCTGACACTCTCTGAAACTTTCTGACACTCTCTGAAACTCTCTGAAACTCTCGGACACTCTCAGACAATCTCTGACACTCTCAGACACTCTCTGACACTCTCTGACACGTTCTGAAAATCTCTGACACTATCTGACTCTTTCTGATACTTTCTGACAATCTCTGACACTTTCTGAAACTCTCTGACACGCTCTGACACTCTCTGATACTCTCTGAAACTCTCTGGCACGCTCTGAAACTCATCTGAAACTCTCTGACACTCTCTGACACTCTCAGACAATCTCTGACACTCTCTGACACTTTCGGAAACTCTCTGACACTATCTGACACTTTCTGAAAATTTCTGACAATCTCTGACACTCTATGACACTCTCAGAAACGCTCAGAAACTCTCTGAAACTCTCTGACACTCTCTGACAATCTGTGACACTCTCTGACACTCTCTGACCCTCTCTGAAGGTCTTCGGCACTATCTGACACTCTCAGATACTGTCTGACACTCTCTGAAACTCTCTGACACTCTCTGAAATTCTCTGACACTCTCTGACACTCCCTGACACTCTCTGAAACTTTCTGGCACTCTCTGACACTCTCTGAAGATCTCTGAAACTCTCTGAAAATCTCTGACACTCTCTGAAACTCTGTGACACTCTCTGAAACACTCTGACACTCTCTGACACTCTCCGACACACTCAGAAACTGTCAGAAACTCTCAGGCACTCTCTGACATTCTCAGAAATTCTCTGAAACTCTCTGACACTATCTGAACCTCTCTGACACTCTCTGGCACTCTCTGAAACTCTTTGACATTCTCTGACACTCTCTGACACTGTCTGACTCTCTCTGAAACTCACCGAAAATCTCTGACACTCTCTGCCACTCCCTGACATTCTCTGAAGCTCTCTGACACTCTCTGAAACTCTCTGAAACTCTCTGACACTCTCAGACACACTCTGACACTCTCTGGTCCTCTCAGAAAGTCTCTGAAACTCTCTGACACTCTCTGAAACTCTCTGAAACTCTTTGACACTGTTTGACACTCTCTGACGCTTTCTAAAACTCTCTGACACTATCTGACACTTTCTGAAAATTTCTGACACTCTTTGACACTCTCTGACACTCTCTGATACTCTCTGACACTCTCAGAAGCTCTCAGAAACTCTCTGAAACTCTCTGACACTCTCTGACACTCTGTGACACTCTGTGACACTCTCTGAATCTCTCAGACAGTCTCTGACACTCTCTGAAACTCTCTGACAAGCTCTGACACTCTCTGAATCTCTCTGAAGCTCTCTGTCACTCTCTGAAACTATCTGAAACTCTCTGAAACTCTCTGACACTCTCAGACGGTCTCTGACACTCTCTGGTACTCTCAGAAAGTCTCTGAAACTCTCTGACACTATCTGAAAGTCTCTGACACTCTCTGACACTCTCTGAAACTCTTTGACACTGTTTGACACTCTCTGACTCTTTCTGAAACTCTCTGACACTATCTGACACTTTCTGAAACTCTCTGAAACTCTCAGACACTCTCTGACACTCTCAGACACTCTCTGACACACTCTGGTACTCTCAGAAAGTCTCTGAAACTCTCTGACACTCTCTGAAAGTCTCTGACACTCTCTGACTCTCTCTGAAACTCTTTGACATTGTTTGACACTCCAGGACTCTTTCTGAAACTCTCTGACACTCCCTGACACTCTCTGAAGCTCTCTGAAAATCTCTGACACTTTCTGACACTCTCTGAAACTCTCTGAAACTCTCTGACACTCTCTGACACTCTCTGAATCTCTCAGACACTCTCTAACACTCTCTGACTCTCTCTGAAACTCTCTGAAATTCTCCGACACTCTCTGACACTCTCTGAAACTCTCTGACTCTCACTGACGCTCTGTGACACTCTCTGAAACTCTCTGACACTCTCTGACACTCTTCGGCACTCTCTGACACTCTCAGATACTGTCTGACACTCTCTGAAACTCTCTGACACTCTCTGAAATTCTCCGACACTCTCTGACACTCTCTGACACTCTCTGAATCTCTCTGAATCTCTCTGACACTCTGTGACACTCTCGGAAAATCTCTGACACTCTCTGACACTCTGTGACACTCTCTGAAACACTCTGACACTCTCTGAAACTCTCCGACAAACTCAGAAACTGTCAGAAACTCTCAGGCACTCTGACACTCTCAGAAAGTCTCTGAAACTCTCTGACACTATCTGAACCACTCTGACACTCTCTGACACTCTCTGACACTCTCTGAAACTCTTTGACACTCTCCGACACTCTCAGACACTGTCTGACTCTCTCTGAAACTCTCCGAAACTCTCTGACACTCTCTGACACTCCCTGACACTCTCTGAAGCTCTCTGAAACTCTCTGACACTCTCTGACACTCTCTGAAACTCTCTGAAACTCTCTGACACTGTCTGACACACTCTGAATTTCTCAGACACTCGCTGACACTCTCTGACACTCTCTGAAAATCTCTGACACGCTCTGACACTCTCTGAAACTCTCTGAAGCTCTCTGGCACTCTCTGAAACTCTCTGAATCTCTCTGACACTCTCTGACACTTTCTGAAACTCTCTGATACTATCTGACACTTTCTGAAACTTTCTGACAATCTCTAATACTCTCTGACACTCTCAGAAACTCTCGGAAAATCTCTGAAACTCTCTGACACTCTGTGACACTCTCTGAAAATTTCTGGAACTCTCTGACACTCTCTGAAGATCTCTGAAACTCTCTGAAAATCTCTGACACTCTCTGAAACTCTGTGACACTCTCTGAAACACTCTGACACTCTCTGAAACTCTCCAACACACTCAGAAACTGTCAGAAACTCTCAGGCACTCTCCGACACTCTCAGAAAGTCTCTGAAACACTCTGACACTATCAGAACCTCTCTGACACTCTCTGACACTCTCTGAAACTCTTTGACACTCTCTGACACTCTCAGACACTGTCTGACTCTCTCTGAAACTCTCCGAAACTCTCTGACACTCTCTGACACTCCCTGACACTCTCTGAAGCTCTCTGAAACTCTCTGACACTTTCTGACACTCCCTGAAACTCTCTGAAACTCTCTGACACTCTCTGACACTCTCTGAATCTCTCAGACACTCTCTAACACTCTCTGACACTCTCTGAAACTCTCTGACACGCTCTGAAACCCTCTGAAACTCTCTGAAGCTCTCTGGCACTCTCTGAAACTCTCTGAATCTCTCAGACACTCTCTGACAATCTCTGACACTCTCTGACACTCTCAGAAACTCTCAGAAAATCTCTGAAACTCTCTGACACTCTCTGACATTCTGTGACACTCTCTGACAAACTTAGAAACTCTCAGAAGCTCTCTGACACTCTCTGACACTCGCTGACACTCTCTGACTCTCACTGAAAGTCTCTGATAGTCTCTAACACTCACCGATACTTTCTGACACTCTCTGAAACTCTCTGACACTCACTGACACTCTGTGACACTCTCTGAAACTCTCTGACACTCTCTGACGCTCTCTGACACTCTCTGAAACTCTCTGACACTCTCTGACACTCGCTGACACTCTCTGATTCTCGCTGACACTCTCTGACACTCATTGACACTCTGTGACTCACTCTGAAACTCTCTCACACTCTCTGACACTCTCTGAAACTCTCTGACTCTCACTGACTCTCTGTGACACTCTCTGAAACTCTCTGACACTCTGACACTCTCTGAAACTCTTCGGCACTGTCTGACACACTCAGATTCTGTCTGACACTCTCTGAAACTCTCTGACACTCTCTGAAATACTCTGACACTCTCGGACACTCTCAGACACTGTCTGACTCTCTCTGAAATTCTCCGAAACTCTCTGACACTCTCTGACACTCCCTGACACTCTCTGAAACTCTCTGAAACTGTCTGACACTCTCTGAAACTTTCTGACACTCTCTGAAACTCTCTGAAACTCTCGGACACTCTCAGCCAATCTCTGACACTCTCAGACCCTCTCTGACTCTCTCTGACACTTTCTGAAAATCTCTGACACTATCTGAAACTTTCTGAAACTTTCTGACAATCTCTGACACTCTCTGACACTTTCTGAAAATCTCTGACACGCTCTGACACTCTCTGAAACTCTCTGAAACTCTCTGGCACTCTCTGAAACTCATCTGAAAGTCTCTGACACTCTCTGACACTCTGTGACACTCTCTGAAACACTCTGACACTCTCTGAAACTCTCCGACAAACTCAGAAACTGTCAGAAACTCTCAGGCACTCTGACACTCTCAGAAAGTCTCTGAAACTCTCTGACACTATCTGAACCACTCTGACACTCTCTGACACTCTCTGACACTCTCTGAAACTCTTTGACACTCTCCGACACTCACAGACACTGTCTGACTCTCTCTGAAACTCTCCGAAACTCTCTGACACTCTCTGACACTCCCTGACACTCTCTGAAGCTCTCTGAAACTCTCTGACACTCTCTGACACTCTCTGAAACTCTCTGAAACTCTCTGACACTGTCTGACACTCTCTGAATCTCTCAGACACTCGCTGACACTCTCTGAAAATCTCTGACACGCTCTGACACTCTCTGAAACTCTCTGAAGCTCTCTGGCACTCTCTGAAACTCTCTGAATCTCTCTGACACTCTCTGACACTCTCAGGCACTCTCTGACACTTTCTGAAACTCTCTGATACTATCTGACACTTTCTGAAACTTTCTGACAATCTCTAACACTCTCTGACACTCTCAGAAACTGTCGGAAAATCTCAGAAACTCTCTGACACTCTCTGACACTCTGTGACACTCTCTGAAAATTTCTGGAACTCTCTGACACTCTCTGAAGATCTCTGAAACTCTCTGAAAATCTCTGACACTCTCTGAAACTCTCCAACACACTCAGAAACTGTCAGAAACTCTCAGGCACTCTCCGACACTCTCAGAAAGTCTCTGAAACTCTCTGACACTATCTGAACCTCTCTGACACTCTCTGACACTCTCTGACACTCTCTGTAACTCTTTGACACTCTCTGACACTCTCGGACACTGTCTGACTCTCTCTGAAACTCTCCGAAACTCTCTGACACTCTCTGACACTCCCTGACACTCTCTGAAGCTCTCTGAAACTCTCTGACACTCTCTGACACTCTCTGAATCTCTCAGACACTCTCTGACACTTACTGACACTCTCTGAAACTCTCTGACACGCTCTGAAACCCTCTGAAACTCTCTGAAGCTCTCTGGCACTCTCTGAAACTCTCTGAATCTCTCTGACACTCTCTGACAATCTCTGACACTCTCTGACACTCTCAGAAACTCTCAGAAAATCTCTGAAACTCTCTGACACTCTCTGACATTCTGTGACACTCTCCGAAACTCTCTGACACTCTCTGACACTCTCTGACAAACTTAGAAACTCTCAGAAACTCTCTGACACTCTCTGACACTCGCTGACACTCTCTGACTCTCACTGAAAGTCTCTGATAGTCTCTAACACTCAGTGACACTATCTGACACACTCTGAAACTCTCTGACACTCACTGACACTCTGTGACACTCTCTGAAACTCTCTGACACTCTCTGACGCTCTCTGACACTCTCTGAAACTCTCTGACACTCTCTGACACTCGCTGACACTCTCTGATTCTCGCTGACACTCTCTGACACTTACTGACACTCTGTGACTCTCTCTGAAACTCTCTGACACTCTCTGAACCTCTCTGACTCTCACTGACGCTCTGTGACACTCTCTGAAACTCTCTGACACTCTGACACTCTCTGAAACTCTTCGGCACTGTCTGACACTCTCAGATACTATCTGACACTTTCTGTAACTTTCTGACAATCTCTGACACGCTCTGACACTGTCTGAAACTCTCTGAAACTCTCTGGCACACTCTGAAACTCATCTGAAAGTCTCTGACACTCTCTGACACTCTATCACACTCTCAGAAACGCTCAGAAACTCTCTGAAACTCTCTGACACTCACTGACACTCTGTGACACTCTCTGAACCTCTCTGAAGCTCTTCGGCTCTCTCTGACACTCTCAGATTCTGTCTGACACACTCTGAAACTCTCTGACACTCTCTGAAATTCTCTGACACTCTCTGACACTCCCTGACACTCTCTGAAACTTTCTGGCACTCTCTGACACTCTCTGAAGATCTCTGAAACTCTCTGAAAATCTCTGACACTCTCTGCAATTCTGTGACACTCTCTGAAACACTCTGACACTCTCTGACACTCTCCGACACACTCAGAAACTGTCAGAAACTTTCAGGCACTCTCTGACACTCTCAGAAAGTCTCTGAAACTCTCTGACATTCGCTGACACTCTCTGATTCTCGCTGACCCTCTCTGATACTCTCTGACACTCTCTGACACTCCCTGACACTCTCTGAAACTCTCTGAAACTGTCTGACACTCTCTGAAACTTTCTGACACTCTCTGAAACTCTCTGAAACTCTCGGACACTCTCAGCCAATCTCTGACACTCTCAGACCCTCTCTGACTCTCTCTGACACTTTCTGAAAATCTCTGACACTATCTGAAACTTTCTGAAACTTTCTGACAATCTCTGACACTCTCTGACACTTTCTGAAAATCTCTGACACGCTCTGACACTCTCTGAAACTCTCTGAAACTCTCTGGCACTCTCTGAAACTCATCTGAAAGTCTCTGACACTCTCTGACACTCTGTGACACTCTCTGAAACACTCTGACACTCTCTGAAACTCTCCGACAAACTCAGAAACTGTCAGAAACTCTCAGGCACTCTGACACTCTCAGAAAGTCTCTGAAACTCTCTGACACTATCTGAACCACTCTGACACTCTCTGACACTCTCTGACACTCTCTGAAACTCTTTGACACTCTCCGACACTCACAGACACTGTCTGACTCTCTCTGAAACTCTCCGAAACTCTCTGACACTCTCTGACACTCCCTGACACTCTCTGAAGCTCTCTGAAACTCTCTGACACTCTCTGACACTCTCTGAAACTCTCTGAAACTCTCTGACACTGTCTGACACTCTCTGAATCTCTCAGACACTCGCTGACACTCTCTGAAAATCTCTGACACGCTCTGACACTCTCTGAAACTCTCTGAAGCTCTCTGGCACTCTCTGAAACTCTCTGAATCTCTCTGACACTCTCTGACACTCTCAGGCACTCTCTGACACTTTCTGAAACTCTCTGATACTATCTGACACTTTCTGAAACTTTCTGACAATCTCTAACACTCTCTGACACTCTCAGAAACTGTCGGAAAATCTCAGAAACTCTCTGACACTCTCTGACACTCTGTGACACTCTCTGAAAATTTCTGGAACTCTCTGACACTCTCTGAAGATCTCTGAAACTCTCTGAAAATCTCTGACACTCTCTGAAACTCTCCAACACACTCAGAAACTGTCAGAAACTCTCAGGCACTCTCCGACACTCTCAGAAAGTCTCTGAAACTCTCTGACACTATCTGAACCTCTCTGACACTCTCTGACACTCTCTGACACTCTCTGTAACTCTTTGACACTCTCTGACACTCTCGGACACTGTCTGACTCTCTCTGAAACTCTCCGAAACTCTCTGACACTCTCTGACACTCCCTGACACTCTCTGAAGCTCTCTGAAACTCTCTGACACTCTCTGACACTCTCTGAATCTCTCAGACACTCTCTGACACTTACTGACACTCTCTGAAACTCTCTGACACGCTCTGAAACCCTCTGAAACTCTCTGAAGCTCTCTGGCACTCTCTGAAACTCTCTGAATCTCTCTGACACTCTCTGACAATCTCTGACACTCTCTGACACTCTCAGAAACTCTCAGAAAATCTCTGAAACTCTCTGACACTCTCTGACATTCTGTGACACTCTCCGAAACTCTCTGACACTCTCTGACACTCTCTGACAAACTTAGAAACTCTCAGAAACTCTCTGACACTCTCTGACACTCGCTGACACTCTCTGACTCTCACTGAAAGTCTCTGATAGTCTCTAACACTCAGTGACACTATCTGACACACTCTGAAACTCTCTGACACTCACTGACACTCTGTGACACTCTCTGAAACTCTCTGACACTCTCTGACGCTCTCTGACACTCTCTGAAACTCTCTGACACTCTCTGACACTCGCTGACACTCTCTGATTCTCGCTGACACTCTCTGACACTTACTGACACTCTGTGACTCTCTCTGAAACTCTCTGACACTCTCTGAACCTCTCTGACTCTCACTGACGCTCTGTGACACTCTCTGAAACTCTCTGACACTCTGACACTCTCTGAAACTCTTCGGCACTGTCTGACACTCTCAGATACTATCTGACACTTTCTGTAACTTTCTGACAATCTCTGACACGCTCTGACACTGTCTGAAACTCTCTGAAACTCTCTGGCACACTCTGAAACTCATCTGAAAGTCTCTGACACTCTCTGACACTCTATCACACTCTCAGAAACGCTCAGAAACTCTCTGAAACTCTCTGACACTCACTGACACTCTGTGACACTCTCTGAACCTCTCTGAAGCTCTTCGGCTCTCTCTGACACTCTCAGATTCTGTCTGACACACTCTGAAACTCTCTGACACTCTCTGAAATTCTCTGACACTCTCTGACACTCCCTGACACTCTCTGAAACTTTCTGGCACTCTCTGACACTCTCTGAAGATCTCTGAAACTCTCTGAAAATCTCTGACACTCTCTGCAATTCTGTGACACTCTCTGAAACACTCTGACACTCTCTGACACTCTCCGACACACTCAGAAACTGTCAGAAACTTTCAGGCACTCTCTGACACTCTCAGAAAGTCTCTGAAACTCTCTGACATTCGCTGACACTCTCTGATTCTCGCTGACCCTCTCTGATACTCTCTGACACTCACTGACACTCTGTGACACTCTGAAACTCTCTGACACTCTCTGACACTCCGTGACACTCTCTGAAACTCTCAGGCACTCTCTGACACTCTCAGAAAGTCTCTGAAACTCTCTGACACTATCTGAACCTCTCTGACACTCTGTGGCACTCTCTGACACTCTCTGAAACTCTTTGACACTCTCTGACACTCTCAGACAGTGTCTGACTCTCTCTGACACTCTCTGAAACTCTCTGACACTCTCTGACACTCCCTGACACTCTCTGAAAATCTCGGACACTCTCTCACACTCTCTGACACTCTCTGAAACTCTCTGACACGCTCTGACACTCTCTGAATCGCACTGAAGCTCTCTGGCACTCTCTGAAACTCTCTGAATCTCTCTGACACTCTCTGACACTCTCAGACACCCTCTGACACTTTCTGAAACTCTCTGATACTATCTGACACTTTCTGTAACTTTCTGACAATCTCTGACACTCTCTGACACTCTCGGAAACTCTCAGAAAATCTCTGAAACTCTCTGACACTCTCTGACACTCTGTGACACTCTCTGAAACTCTCTGACAGTCTCTGACACTTTCTGACACTCTCTGAAACTCTCTGACACTCTCTGACACTCGCTGACACTCTCTGATTCTCGCTGACACTCTCTGATACTCTCTGACACTCTCCGCAAACTCAGAAACTCTCAGAAACTCTCTGACACTCTCTGACTCTCACTGAAAGTCTCTGATACTCTCTAACACTCACTGACGCTATCTGACACTCTCTGAAACTCTCTGACAGTCTCTGACACTTTCTGACACTCTCTGAAACTCTCTGACACTCTCTGACACTCGCTGACACTCTCTGATTCTCGCTGACACTCTCTGATACTCTCTGACACTCACTGACACTCTGTTACACTCTCTGAAACTCTTTGACACTCTCTGACACTCTCTGACACTCTCTGACACTCTCTGAAACACTCTGACTCTCACTGAAGCTCTGTGACACTCTCTGAAACTCTCTGACACTCTGACACTCTCTGAAACTCTTCGGAACTCTCTGACACTCTCAGATACTGTCGAAACTCTCTGACACTCTCTGAAATTCGCTGACACCCTCTGACACTCCCTGACACTCTCTGAATCTCTATGAAGCTCTCTGACACTCTGTGACACTCTCTGAAACTTTTTGGCACTCTCTGACACTCTCTGAAGATCTCTGAAACTCTCTGAAAATCTCTGACACTCTCTGAAATTCTGTGACACTCTCTGAAACACTCTGACACTCTCTGACACTCTCCGACACACTCAGAAACTGTCAGAAACTTTCAGGCACTCTCTGACACTCTCAGAAAGTCTCTGAAACTCTCTGACACTCGCTGACACTCTCTGATTCTCGCTGACCCTCTCTGATACTCTCTGACACTCACTGACACTCTGTGACACTCTCTGAAACTCTCTGACACTCTCTGACACTCCGTGACACTCTCTGAAACTCTCAGGCACTCTCTGACACTCTCAGAAAGTCTCTGAAACTCTCTGACACTATCTGAACCTCTCTGACACTCTGTGACACTCTCTGACACTCTCTGAAACTCTTTGACACTCTCTGACACTCTCAGACAGTGTCTGACTCTCTCTGACACTCTCTGAAACTCTCTGACACTCTCTGACACTCGCTGACACTCTCTGAAAATCTCGGACACTCTCTGACACTCTCTGACACTCTCTGAAACTCTCTGACACGCTCTGACACTCTCTGAATCGCACTGAAGCTCTCTGGCACTCTCTGAAACTCTCTGAATCTCTCTGACACTCTCTGACACTCTCAGACAACCTCTGACACTTTCTGAAACTCTCTGATACTATCTGACACTTTCTGTAACTTTCTGACAATCTCTGACACTCTCTGACACTCTCGGAAACTCTCAGAAAATCTCTGAAACTCTCTGACACTCTCTGACACTCTGTGACACTCTCTGAAACTCTCTGACAGTCTCTGACACTTTCTGACACTCTCTGAAACTCTCTGACACTCTCTGACACTCGCTGACACTCTCTGATTCTCGCTGACACTCTCTGATACTCTCTGACACTCTCCGCAAACTCAGAAACTCTCAGAAACTCTCTGACACTCTCTGACTCTCACTGAAAGTCTCTGATACTCTCTAACACTCACTGACGCTATCTGACACTCTCTGAAACTCTCTGACAGTCTCTGACACTTTCTGACACTCTCTGAAACTCTCTGACACTCTCTGACACTCGCTGACACTCTCTGATTCTCGCTGACACTCTCTGATACTCTCTGACACTCACTGACACTCTGTTACACTCTCTGAAACTCTTTGACACTCTCTGACACTCTCTGACACTCTCTGAAACACTCTGACTCTCACTGAAGCTCTGTGACACTCTCTGAAACTCTCTGACACTCTGACACTCTCTGAAACTCTTCGGAACTCTCTGACACTCTCAGATACTGTCGAAACTCTCTGACACTCTCTGAAATTCGCTGACACCCTCTGACACTCCCTGACACTCTCTGAATCTCTCTGAAGCTCTCTGACACTCTGTGACACTCTCTGAAACTTTTTGGCACTCTCTGACACTCTCTGAAGATCTCTGAAACTCTCTGAAAATCTCTGACACTCTCTGAAATTCTGTGACACTCTCTGAAACACTCTGACACTCTCTGACACTCTCCGACACACTCAGAAACTTTCAGAAACTCTCAGGCACTCTCTGACACTCTCAGAAAGTCTCTGAAACTCTCTGACACTCGCTGACACTCTCTGATTCTCGCTGGCCCTCTCTGATACTCTCTGACACTCACTGACACTCTGTGACACTCTCTGAAACTCTCTGACACTCTCTGACACTCTCTGACTCTCACTGACGCTCTGTGACACTCTCTGAAACTCTCTGATACTCTCTGAAACTCTTCGGCACTGTCTGACACTCTCAGATACTGTCTGACACTCTCTGAAACTCTCTGACACTCTCTGAAATTCTCTGACACTCTCTGAAACCCCCTGACACTCTCTGAATCTCTCTGAAGCTCTCTGACACTCTGTGACACTCTCTGAAACTTTCTGGCACTCTCTGACACTCTCTGAAGATCTCTGAAACTCTCTGAAACACTCTGACACTCTCTGACACTCTCCGACAAACTCAGAAACTGTCAGAAACTCTCAGGCACTCTCTGACACTCTCAGAAAGTCTCTGAAACTCTCTGACACTATCTGAACCTCTCTGACACTCTCTGACACTCTATGACACTCTCTGAAACTCTTTTACACTCTCGGACACTCTCAGACACTGTCTGACTATCTCTGATATTCTCCGAAACTCTCTGACACTCTCTGACACTCACTGACACTCTCTGAAACTCTCTGAAACTCTCTGACACTCTCTGAAACTTTCTGTAATCTCTGAAACTCTCTGAAACTCTCGGACACACTCAGCCAATCTCTGACACTTTCAGACACTCTCTGACTATCTCTGACACTTTCTGAAAATCTCTGACACTCTGACACTCTCTGAAACTCTTCGGCACTGTCTGACACTCTCAGATACTGTCTGACACTCTCTGAAACTCTCTGACACTCTCTGAAATTCTCTGACACTCTCTGACACTCTCTGAATCTCTCTGAAGCTCTCTGACACTCTGTGACACTCTCAGACACCCTCTGACACTTTCTGAAACTCTCTGATACTATCTGACACTTTCTGTAACTTTCTGACAATCTCTGACACGCTCTGACACTGTCTGAAACTCTCTGAAACACTCTGGCTCTCTCTGAAACTCATCTGAAAGTCTCTGACACTCTCTGACACTCTATCACACTCTCAGAAACGCTCAGAAACTCTCTGAAACTCTCTGACACTCACTGACACTCTGTGACACTCTCTGAACCTCTCTGAAGCTCTTCGGCTCTATCTGACACTCTCAGATTCTGTCTGACACACTCTGAAACTCTCTGACACTCTCTGAAATTCTCTGACACTCTCTGACACTCCCTGACACTCTCTGAAACTTTCTGGCACTCTCTGACACTCTCTGAAGATCTCTGAAACTCTCTGAAAATCTCTGACACTCTCTGCAATTCTGTGACACTCTCTGAAACACTCTGACACTCTCTGACACTCTCCGACACACTCAGAAACTGTCAGAAACTTTCAGGCACTCTCTGACACTCTCAGAAAGTCTCTGAAACTCTCTGACACTCGCTGACACTCTCTGATTCTCGCTGACCCTCTCTGATACTCTCTGACACTCACTGACACTCTGTGACACTCTCTGAAACTCTCTGACACTCTCTGACACTCCGTGACACTCTCTGAAACTCTCAGGCACTCTCTGACACTCTCAGAAAGTCTCTGAAACTCTCTGACACTATCTGAACCTCTCTGACACTCTGTGACACTCTCTGACACTCTCTGAAACTCTTTGACACTCTCTGACACTCTCAGACAGTGTCTGACTCTCTCTGACACTCTCTGAAACTCTCTGACACTCTCTGACACTCCCTGACACTCTCTGAAAATCTCGGACACTCTCTCACACTCTCTGACACTCTCTGAAACTCTCTGACACGCTCTGACACTCTCTGAATCGCACTGAAGCTCTCTGGCACTCTCTGAAACTCTCTGAATCTCTCTGACACTCTCTGACACTCTCAGACACCCTCTGACACTTTCTGAAACTCTCTGATACTATCTGACACTTTCTGTAACTTTCTGACAATCTCTGACACTCTCTGACACTCTCGGAAACTCTCAGAAAATCTCTGAAACTCTCTGACACTCTCTGACACTCTGTGACACTCTCTGAAACTCTCTGACAGTCTCTGACACTTTCTGACACTCTCTGAAACTCTCTGACACTCTCTGACACTCGCTGACACTCTCTGATTCTCGCTGACACTCTCTGATACTCTCTGACACTCTCCGCAAACTCAGAAACTCTCAGAAACTCTCTGACACTCTCTGACTCTCACTGAAAGTCTCTGATACTCTCTAACACTCACTGACGCTATCTGACACTCTCTGAAACTCTCTGACAGTCTCTGACACTTTCTGACACTCTCTGAAACTCTCTGACACTCTCTGACACTCGCTGACACTCTCTGATTCTCGCTGACACTCTCTGATACTCTCTGACACTCACTGACACTCTGTTACACTCTCTGAAACTCTTTGACACTCTCTGACACTCTCTGACACTCTCTGACACTCTCTGAAACATTCTGACTCTCACTGAAGCTCTGTGACACTCTCTGAAACTCTCTGACACTCTGACACTCTCTGAAACTCTTCGGAACTCTCTGACACTCTCAGATACTGTCGAAACTCTCTGACACTCTCTGAAATTCGCTGACACCCTCTGACACTCCCTGACACTCTCTGAATCTCTCTGAAGCTCTCTGACACTCTGTGACACTCTCTGAAACTTTTTGGCACTCTCTGACACTCTCTGAAGATCTCTGAAACTCTCTGAAAATCTCTGACACTCTCTGAAATTCTGTGACACTCTCTGAAACACTCTGACACTCTCTGACACTCTCCGACACACTCAGAAACTGTCAGAAACTTTCAGGCACTCTCTGACACTCTCAGAAAGTCTCTGAAACTCTCTGACACTCGCTGACACTCTCTGATTCTCGCTGACCCTCTCTGATACTCTCTGACACTCACTGACACTCTGTGACACTCTCTGAAACTCTCTGACACTCTCTGACACTCCGTGACACTCTCTGAAACTCTCAGGCACTCTCTGA
Organism: Heterodontus francisci; assembly: GCF_036365525.1. Lineage (NCBI taxonomy): Eukaryota > Metazoa > Chordata > Chondrichthyes > Heterodontiformes > Heterodontidae > Heterodontus > Heterodontus francisci. The sequence continues at coordinate 3,537,895 of NW_027141332.1, read as the reverse complement.
CACTCTCAGAAAGTCTCTGAAACTCTCTGACACTATCTGAACCTCTCTGACACTCTGTGACACTCTCTGACACTCTCTGAAACTCTTTGACACTCTCTGACACTCTCAGACAGTGTCTGACTCTCTCTGACACTCTCTGAAACTCTCTGACACTCTCTGACACTCCCTGACACTCTCTGAAAATCTCGGACACTCTCTCACACTCTCTGACACTCTCTGAAACTCTCTGACACGCTCTGACACTCTCTGAATCGCACTGAAGCTCTCTGGCACTCTCTGAAACTCTCTGAATCTCTCTGACACTCTCTGACACTCTCAGACACCCTCTGACACTTTCTGAAACTCTCTGATACTATCTGACACTTTCTGTAACTTTCTGACAATCTCTGACACTCTCTGACACTCTCGGAAACTCTCAGAAAATCTCTGAAACTCTCTGACACTCTCTGACACTCTGTGACACTCTCTGAAACTCTCTGACAGTCTCTGACACTTTCTGACACTCTCTGAAACTCTCTGACACTCTCTGACACTCGCTGACACTCTCTGATTCTCGCTGACACTCTCTGATACTCTCTGACACTCTCCGCAAACTCAGAAACTCTCAGAAACTCTCTGACACTCTCTGACTCTCACTGAAAGTCTCTGATACTCTCTAACACTCACTGACGCTATCTGACACTCTCTGAAACTCTCTGACAGTCTCTGACACTTTCTGACACTCTCTGAAACTCTCTGACACTCTCTGACACTCGCTGACACTCTCTGATTCTCGCTGACACTCTCTGATACTCTCTGACACTCACTGACACTCTGTTACACTCTCTGAAACTCTTTGACACTCTCTGACACTCTCTGACACTCTCTGACACTCTCTGAAACACTCTGACTCTCACTGAAGCTCTGTGACACTCTCTGAAATTCTCTGACACTCTGACACTCTCTGAAACTCTTCGGAACTCTCTGACACTCTCAGATACTGTCGAAACTCTCTGACACTCTCTGAAATTCGCTGACACCCTCTGACACTCCCTGACACTCTCTGAATCTCTCTGAAGCTCTCTGACACTCTGTGACACTCTCTGAAACTTTTTGGCACTCTCTGACACTCTCTGAAGATCTCTGAAACTCTCTGAAAATCTCTGACACTCTCTGAAATTCTGTGACACTCTCTGAAACACTCTGACACTCTCTGACACTCTCCGACACACTCAGAAACTGTCAGAAACTTTCAGGCACTCTCTGACACTCTCAGAAAGTCTCTGAAACTCTCTGACACTCGCTGACACTCTCTGATTCTCGCTGACCCTCTCTGATACTCTCTGACACTCACTGACACTCTGTGACACTCTCTGAAACTCTCTGACACTCTCTGACACTCCGTGACACTCTCTGAAACTCTCAGGCACTCTCTGACACTCTCAGAAAGTCTCTGAAACTCTCTGACACTATCTGAACCTCTCAGACACTCTGTGACACTCTCTGACACTCTCTGAAACTCTTTGACACTCTCTGACACTCTCAGACAGTGTCTGACTCTCTCTGACACTCTCTGAAACTCTCTGACACTCTCTGACACTCTCAGACAGTGTCTGACTCTCTCTGAAACTCTCTGAAAATCTCTGACACTCTCTGAAATTCTGTGACACTCTCTGAAACACTCTGACACTCTCTGACACTCTCCGACACACTCAGAAACTTTCAGAAACTCTCAGGCACTCTCTGACACTCTCAGAAAGTCTCTGAAACTCTCTGACACTCGCTGACACTCTCTGATTCTCGCTGGCCCTCTCTGATACTCTCTGACACTCACTGACACTCTGTGACACTCTCTGAAACTCTCTGACACTCTCTGACACTCTCTGAAACTCTCTGACTCTCACTGACGCTCTGTGACACTCTCTGAAACTCTCTGACACTCTCTGAAACTCTTCGGCACTGTCTGACACTCTCAGATACTGTCTGACACTCTCTGAAACTCTCTGACACTCTCTGAAATTCTCTGACACTCTCTGAAACCCCCTGACACTCTCTGAATCTCTCTGAAGCTCTCTGACACTCTGTGACACTCTCTGAAACTTTCTGGCACTCTCTGACACTCTCTGAAGATCTCTGAAACTCTCTGAAACACTCTGACACTCTCTGACACTCTCCGACAAACTCAGAAACTGTCAGAAACTCTCAGGCACTCTCTGACACTCTCAGAAAGTCTCTGAAACTCTCTGACACTATCTGAACCTCTCTGACACTCTCTGACACTCTATGACACTCTCTGAAACTCTTTTACACTCTCGGACACTCTCAGACACTGTCTGACTCTCTCTGATATTCTCCGAAACTCTCTGACACTCTCTGACACTCACTGACACTCTCTGAAACTCTCTGAAACTCTCTGACACTCTCTGAAACTTTCTGTAATCTCTGAAACTCTCTGAAACTCTCGGACACACGCAGCCAATCTCTGACACTCTCAGGCACTCTCTGACTATCTCTGACACTTTCTGAAAATCTCTGACACTATCTGAAACTTTCTGAAACTTTCTGACAATCTCTGACACTCTCTGACACTTTCTGAAAATCTCTGACACGCTCTGACACTGTCTGAAACTCTCTGAAACTCTCTGGCACTCTCTGAAACTCATCTGAAAGTCTCTGACACTCTCTGACACTCTATCACACTCTCAGAAACGCTCAGAAACTCTCTGAAACTCTCTGACACTCACTGACACTCTGTGACACTCTCTGAACCTCTCTGAAGCTCTTCGGCTCTCTCTGACACTCTCAGATTCTGTCTGACACTCTCTGAAACTCTCTGACACTCTCGGAAATTCTCTGACACTCTCTGACACTCCCTGACACTCTCTGAAACTTTCTGGCACTCTCTGACACTCTCTGAAGATCTCTGAAACTCTCTGAAAATCTCTGACACTCTCTGAAACTCTGTGACACTCTCTGAAACACTCTGACACTCTCTGACACTCTCCGACACACTCAGAAACTGTCAGAAACTCTCAGGCACACTCTGACACTCTCAGAAAGTCTCTGAAACTCTCTGACACTATCTGAACCTCTCTGACACTCTCTGACACTCTCTGACACTCTCTGAAACTCTTTGACACTCTCTGACACTCTCAGACACTGTCTGACTCTCTCTGAAACTCTCCGAAAATCTCTGACACTCTCTGCCACTCCCTGACACTCTTTGAAGGCCTCTGAAACTCTCTGAAACTCTCTGACACTCTCTGACACTCTCTGAAACTTTCTGACACTCTCTGAAACTCTCTGACACTCTCAGACACTCTCTGACACTCTCTGGTACTCTCAGAAAGTCTCTGAAACTCTCTGACACTCTCTGAAACTCTCTGACACTCTCAGACACTCTCTGAAACGCTTCGGCACTCTCTGACACTCTCAGATACTGTCTGACACTCTCTGAAACTCTCTGACACTCTCTAAAGTACTTTGACACTCTCTGACACTCCCCGACTCTCTCTGAATCTCTCTGAAGCTCTCTGACCCTCTGTGACACTCTCTGAAACTTTCTGGCACTCTCTGACACTCTCTGAAGATCTCTGAAACTCTCTGAAACACTCTGACACTCTCTGACACTCTCCGACAAACTCAGAAACTGTCAGAAACTCTCAGGCACTCTCTGACACTCTCAGAAAGTCTCTGAAACTCTCTGACACTCTCTGAACCTCTCTGACACTCTCTGACATTCTCTGACACTCTCTGAAACTCTTTTACACTCTCGGACACTCTCAGACACTGTCTGACTCTCTCTGAAACTCTCCGAAACTCTCTGACTCTCTCTGACACTTCCTGACATTCTCTGAAACTCTCTGAAACTCTCTGAAACTCTCTGAAACTCTCTGACACTCTCTGAAACTTTCTGACACTCTCTGAAACTCTCTGAAACTCTCGGACACTCTCAGCCAATCTCTGACACTCTCAGACACTCTCTGACTATCTCTGACACTTTCTGAAACTTTCTGACAATCTCTGACACTCTCTGACACTTTCTGAAACTCTCTGACACTCTCTGACACTCTCTGAAACTTTCTGACACTCTCTGAAACTCTCTGACACTCTCAGACACTCTCTGACACTCTCAGACACTCTCTGACTCTCTCTGGTACTCTCAGAAACTCTCTGAAACTCTCTGACACTCTCTGAAACTCTCTGACACTCTCAGACACTCTCTGAAACTCTTCGGCACTCTCTGACACTCTCAGATACTGTCTGACACTCTCTGAAACTCTCTGACACCCTCTGACACTCCCTGACACTCTCTGAATCTCTCTGAAGCTCTCTGACACTCTGTGACACTCTCTGAAACTTTTTGGCACTCTCTGACACTCTCTGAAGATCTCTGAAACTCTCTGAAAATCTCTGACACTCTCTGAAATTCTGTGACACTCTCTGAAACACTCTGACACTCTCTGACACTCTCCGACACACTCAGAAACTTTCAGAAACTCTCAGGCACTCTCTGACACTCTCAGAAAGTCTCTGAAACTCTCTGACACTCGCTGACACTCTCTGATTCTCGCTGGCCCTCTCTGATACTCTCTGACACTCACTGACACTCTGTGACACTCTCTGAAACTCTCTGACACTCTCTGACACTCTCTGACACTCTCTGAAACTCTCTGACTCTCACTGACGCTCTGTGACACTCTCTGAAACTCTCTGACACTCTCTGAAACTCTTCGGCACTCTCTGACACTCTCAGATACTGTCTGACATTCTCTGAAACTCTCTGACACTCTCTGAAGTTCTTTGACACTCTCTGACACTCCCTGACACTCTCTGAAGCTCTCTGAAACTCTCTGACACTCTCTGACACTCTCTGAAACTCTCTGAAACTCTCTGACACTGTCTGACACTCTCTGAATCTCTCAGACACTCGCTGACACTCTCTGAAAATCTCTGACACGCTCTGACACTCTCTGAAACTCTCTGAAGCTCTCTGGCACTCTCTGAAACTCTCTGAATCTCTCTGACACTCTCTGACACTCTCAGGCACTCTCTGACACTTTCTGAAACTCTCTGATACTATCTGACACTTTCTGAAACTTTCTGACAATCTCTAACACTCTCTGACACTCTCAGAAACTGTCGGAAAATCTCAGAAACTCTCTGACACTCTCTGACACTCTGTGACACTCTCTGAAAATTTCTGGAACTCTCTGACACTCTCTGAAGATCTCTGAAACTCTCTGAAAATCTCTGACACTCTCTGAAACTCTGTGACACTCTCTGAAACACTCTGACACTCTCTGAAACTCTCCAACACACTCAGAAACTGTCAGAAACTCTCAGGCACTCTCCGACACTCTCAGAAAGTCTCTGAAACTCTCTGACACTATCTGAACCTCTCTGACACTCTCTGACACTCTCTGACACTCTCTGTAACTCTTTGACACTCTCTGACACTCTCGGACACTGTCTGACTCTCTCTGAAACTCTCCGAAACTCTCTGACACTCTCTGACACTCCCTGACACTCTCTGAAGCTCTCTGAAACTCTCTGACACTCTCTGACACTCTCTGAATCTCTCAGACAATCTCTGACACTCTCTGACACTCTCTGAAACTCTCTGACACGCTCTGAAACCCTCTGAAACTCTCTGAAGCTCTCTGGCACTCTCTGAAACTCTCTGAATCTCTCTGACACTCTCTGACAATCTCTGACACTCTCTGACACTCTCAGAAACTCTCAGAAAATCTCTGAAACTCTCTGACACTCTCTGACATTCTGTGACACTCTCCGAAACTCTCTGACACTCTCTGACACTCTCTGACAAACTTAGAAACTCTCAGAAACTCTCTGACACTCTCTGACACTCGCTGACACTCTCTGACTCTCACTGAAAGTCTCTGATAGTCTCTAACACTCAGTGACACTATCTGACACACTCTGAAACTCTCTGACACTCACTGACACTCTGTGACACTCTCTGAAACTCTCTGACACTCTCTGACGCTCTCTGACACTCTCTGAAACTCTCTGACACTCTCTGACACTCGCTGACACTCTCTGATTCTCGCTGACACTCTCTGACACTCACTGACACTCTGTGACTCTCTCTGAAACTCTCTGACACTCTCTGAACCTCTCTGACTCTCACTGACGCTCTGTGACACTCTCTGAAACTCTCTGACACTCTGACACTCTCTGAAACTCTTCGGCACTGTCTGACACTCTCAGATACTGTCTGACACTCTCTGAAACTCTCTGACACTCTCTGAAATTCTCTGACACTCTCTGACACTCTCTGAAGATCTCTGAAACTCTCTGAAAATCTCTGACACTCTCTGCAATTCTGTGACACTCTCTGAAACACTCTGACACTCTCTGACACTCTCCGACACACTCAGAAACTGTCAGAAACTTTCAGGCACTCTCTGACACTCTCAGAAAGTCTCTGAAACTCTCTGACACTCGCTGACACTCTCTGATTCTCGCTGACCCTCTCTGATACTCTCTGACACTCACTGACACTCTGTGACACTCTCTGAAACTCTCTGACACTCTCTGACACTCCGTGACACTCTCTGAAACTCTCAGGCACTCTCTGACACTCTCAGAAAGTCTCTGAAACTCTCTGACACTATCTGAACCTCTCTGACACTCTGTGACACTCTCTGACACTCTCTGAAACTCTTTGACACTCTCTGACACTCTCAGACAGTGTCTGACTCTCTCTGACACTCTCCGAAACTCTCTGACACTCTCTGACACTCCCTGACACTCTCTGAAAATCTCGGACACTCTCTCACACTCTCTGACACTCTCTGAAACTCTCTGACACGCTCTGACACTCTCTGAATCGCACTGAAGCTCTCTGGCACTCTCTAAACTCTCTGAATCTCTCTGACACTCTCTGACACTCTCAGACACCCTCTGACACTTTCTGAAACTCTCTGATACTATCTGACACTTTCTGTAACTTTCTGACAATCTCTGACACTCTCTGACACTCTCGGAAAGTCTCAGAAAATCTCTGAAACTCTCTGACACTCTCTGACACTCTGTGACACTCTCTGAAACTCTCTGACGCTCTCTGACACTCTCCGCAAACTCAGAAACTCTCAGAAACTCTCTGACACTCTCTGACTCTCACTGAAAGTCTCTGATACTCTCTAACACTCACTGACGCTATCTGACACTCTCTGAAACTCTCTGACAGTCTCTGACACTTTCTGACACTCTCTGAAACTCTCTGACACTCTCTGACACTCGCTGACACTCTCTGATTCTCGCTGACACTCTCTGATACTCTCTGACACTCACTGACACTCTGTTACACTCTCTGAAACTCTCTGACACTCTCTGACACTCTCTGACACTCTCTGACACTCTCTGAAACTCTCTGACACTCTGACACTCTCTGAAACTCTTCGGCACTGTCTGAAACTCTCAGATACTGTCTGACACTCTCTGAAACTCTCTGACACTCTCTGAAAATCTCTGACACTCTCTGACACTCTCTGAATCTCTCTGAAGCTCTCTGACACTCTGTGACACTCTCTGAAACTTTCTGGCACTCTCTGACACTCTCTGAAGATCTCTGAAACTCTCTGAAAATCTCTGACACTCTCTGCAATTCTGTGACACTCTCTGAAACACTCTGACACTCTCTGACACTCTCCGACACACTCAGAAACTGTCAGAAACTTTCAGGCACTCTCTGACACTCTCAGAAAGTCTCTGAAACTCTCTGACACTCGCTGACACTCTCTGATTCTCGCTGACCCTCTCTGATACTCTCTGACACTCACTGACACTCTGTGACACTCTCTGAAACTCTCTGACACTCTCTGACACTCCGTGACACTCTCTGAAACTCTCAGGCAATCTCTGACACTCTCAGAAAGTCTCTGAAACTCTCTGACACTATCTGAACCTCTCTGACACTCTCTGACACTCTCTGAAACTCTTTGACACTCTCCGACACTCTCAGACAGTGTCTGACTCTCTCTGACACTCTCCGAAACTCTCTGACACTCTCTGACACTCCCTGACACTCTCTGAAAATCTCGGACACTCTCTCACACTCTCTGACACTCTCTGAAACTCTCTGACACGCTCTGACACTCTCTGAATCGCACTGAAGCTCTCTGGCACTCTCTAAACTCTCTGAATCTCTCTGACACTCTCTGACACTCTCAGACACCCTCTGACACTTTCTGAAACTCTCTGATACTATCTGACACTTTCTGTAACTTTCTGACAATCTCTGACACTCTCTGACACTCTCGGAAAGTCTCAGAAAATCTCTGAAACTCTCTGACACTCTCTGACACTCTGTGACACTCTCTGAAACTCTCTGACGCTCTCTGACACTCTCCGCAAACTCAGAAACTCTCAGAAACTCTCTGACACTCTCTGACTCTCACTGAAAGTCTCTGATACTCTCTAACACTCACTGACGCTATCTGACACTCTCTGAAACTCTCTGACAGTCTCTGACACTTTCTGACACTCTCTGAAACTCTCTGACACTCTCTGACACTCGCTGACACTCTCTGATTCTCGCTGACACTCTCTGATACTCTCTGACACTCACTGACACTCTGTTACACTCTCTGAAACTCTCTGACACTCTCTGACACTCTCTGACACTCTCTGACACTCTCTGAAACTCTCTGACTCTCACTGAAGCTCTGTGACACTCTCTGAAACTCTCTGACACTCTGACACTCTCTGAAACTCTTCGGAACTCTCTGACACTCTCAGATACTGTCGAAACTCTCTGACACTCTCTGAAATTCGCTGACACCCTCTGACACTCCCTGACACTCTCTGAATCTCTCTGAAGCTCTCTGACACTCTGTGACACTCTCTGAAACTTTTTGGCACTCTCTGACACTCTCTGAAGATCTCTGAAACTCTCTGAAAATCTCTGACACTCTCTGAAATTCTGTGACACTCTCTGAAACACTCTGACACTCTCTGACACTCTCCGACACACTCAGAAACTTTCAGAAACTCTCAGGCACTCTCTGACACTCTCAGAAAGTCTCTGAAACTCTCTGACACTCGCTGACACTCTCTGATTCTCGCTGGCCCTCTCTGATACTCTCTGACACTCACTGACACTCTGTGACACTCTCTGAAACTCTCTGACACTCTCTGACGCTCTCTGAAACTCTCTGACTCTCACTGACGCTCTGTGACACTCTCTGAAACTCTCTGACACTCTCTGAAACTCTTCGGCACTCTCTGACACTCTCAGATACTGTCTGACATTCTCTGAAACTCTCTGACACTCTCTGAAGTTCTTTGACACTCTCTGACACACCCCGACACTCTCTGAATCTCTCTGAAGCTCTCTGACACTCTGTGACACTCTCTGAAACTTTCTGGCACTCTCTGACACTCTCTGAAGATCTCTGAAACTCTCTGAAACACTCTGACACTCTCTGACACTCTCCGACAAACTCAGAAACTGTCAGAAACTCTCAGGCACTCTCTGACACTCTCAGAAAGTCTCTGAAACTCTCTGACACTATCTGAACCTCTCTGACACTCTCTGACACTCTATGACACTCTCTGAAACTCTTTTACACTCTCGGACACTCTCAGACACTGTCTGACTCTCTCTGAAATTCTCCGAAACTCTCTGACACTCTCTGACACTCACTGACACTCTCTGAAACTCTCTGAAACTCTCTGACACTCTCTGAAACTTTCTGTAATCTCTGAAACTCTCTGAAACTCTCGGACAAACTCAGCCAATCTCTGACACTCTCAGACACTCTCTGACTATCTCTGACACTTTCTGAAAATCTCTGACACTATCTGAAACTTTCTGAAACTTTCTGACAATCTCTGACACTCTCTGACACTTTCTGAAAATCTCTGACACGCTCTGACACTGTCTGAAACTCTCTGAAACTCTCTGGCACTCTCTGAAACTCATCTGAAAGTCTCTGACACTCTCTGACACTCTATCACACTCTCAGAAACGCTCAGAAACTCTCTGAAACTCTCTGACACTCACTGACACTCTGTGACACTCTCTGAACCTCTCTGAAGCTCTTCGGCTCTCTCTGACACTCTCAGATTCTGTCTGACACTCTCTGAAACTCTCTGACACTCTCTGAAATTCTCTGACACTCTCTGACACTCCCTGCCACTCTCTGAAACTTTCTGGCACTCTCTGACACTCTCTGAAGATCTCTGAAACTCTCTGAAAATCTCTGACACTCTCTGAAACTCTGTGACACTCTCTGAAACACTCTGACACTCTCTGACACTCTCCGACACACTCAGAAACTGTCAGAAACTCTCAGGCACACTCTGACACTCTCAGAAAGTCTCTGAAACTCTCTGACACTATCTGAACCTCTCTGACACTCTCTGACACTCTCTGACACTCTCTGAAACTCTTTGACACTCTCTGACACTCTCAGACACTGTCTGACTCTCTCTGAAACTCTCCGAAAATCTCTGACACTCTCTGCCACTCCCTGACACTCTTTGAAGGCCTCTGAAACTCTCTGAAACTCTCTGACACTCTCTGACACTCTCTGAAACTTTCTGACACTCTCTGAAACTCTCTGACACTCTCAGACACTCTCTGACACTCTCAGACACTCTCTGGTACTCTCAGAAAGTCTCTGAAACTCTCTGACACTCTCTGAAACTCTCTGACACTCTCAGACACTCTCTGAAACGCTTCGGCACTCTCTGACACTCTCAGATACTGTCTGACACTCTCTGAAACTCTCTGACACTCTCTAAAGTACTTTGACACTCTCTGACACTCCCCGACTCTCTCTGAATCTCTCTGAAGCTCTCTGACCCTCTGTGACACTCTCTGAAACTTTCTGGCACTCTCTGACACTCTCTGAAGATCTCTGAAACTCTCTGAAACACTCTGACACTCTCTGACACTCTCCGACAAACTCAGAAACTGTCAGAAACTCTCAGGCACTCTCTGACACTCTCAGAAAGTCTCTGAAACTCTCTGACACTATCTGAACCTCTCTGACACTCTCTGACATTCTCTGACACTCTCTGAAACTCTTTTACACTCTCGGACACTCTCAGACACTGTCTGACTCTCTCTGAAACTCTCCGAAACTCTCTGACACTCTCTGACACTTCCTGACATTCTCTGAAACTCTCTGAAACTCTCTGAAACTCTCTGAAACTCTCTGACACTCTCTGAAACTTTCTGACACTCTCTGAAACTCTCTGAAACTCTCGGACACTCTCAGCCAATCTCTGACACTCTCAGACACTCTCTGACTATCTCTGACACTTTCTGAAACTTTCTGACAATCTCTGACACTCTCTGACACTTTCTGAACCTCTCTGACACTCTCTGACACTCTCTGAAACTTTCTGACACTCTCTGAAACTCTCTGACACTCTCAGACACTCTCTGACACTCTCAGACACTCTCTGACTCTCTCTGGTACTCTCAGAAACTCTCTGAAACTCTCTGACACTCTCTGAAACTCTCTGACACTCTCAGACACTCTCTGAAACTCTTCGGCACTCTCTGACACTCTCAGATACTGTCTGACACTCTCTGAAACTCTCTGACACCCTCTGACACTCCCTGACACTCTCTGAATCTCTCTGAAGCTCTCTGACACTCTGTGACACTCTCTGAAACTTTTTGGCACTCTCTGACACTCTCTGAAGATCTCTGAAACTCTCTGAAAATCTCTGACACTCTCTGAAATTCTGTGACACTCTCTGAAACACTCTGACACTCTCTGACACTCTCCGACACACTCAGAAACTTTCAGAAACTCTCAGGCACTCTCTGACACTCTCAGAAAGTCTCTGAAACTCTCTGACACTCGCTGAAACTCTCTGATTCTCGCTGGCCCTCTCTGATACTCTCTGACACTCACTGACACTCTGTGACACTCTCTGAAACTCTCTGACACTCTCTGACACTCTCTGACACTCTCTGAAACTCTCTAACTCTCACTGACGCTCTGTGACACTCTCTGAAACTCTCTGACACTCTCTGAAACTCTTCGGCACTCTCTGACACTCTCAGATACTGTCTGACATTCTCTGAAACTCTCTGACACTCTCTGAAGTTCTTTGACACTCTCTGACACTCCCCGACACTCTCTGAATCTCTCTGAAGCTCTCTGACACTCTGTGACACTCTCTGAAACTTTCTGGCACTCTCTGACACTCTCTGAAGATCTCTGAAACTCTCTGAAACACTCTGACACTCTCTGACACTCTCCGACAAACTCAGAAACTGTCAGAAACTCTCAGGCACTCTCTGACACTCTCAGAAAGTCTCTGAAACTCTCTGACACTATCTGAACCTCTCTGACACTCTCTGACACACTATGACACTCTCTGAAACTCTTTTACACTCTCGGACACTCTCAGACACTGTCTGACTCTCTCTGAAATTCTCCGAAACTCTCTGACACTCTCTGACACTCACTGACACTCTCTGAAACTCTCTGAAACTCTCTGACACTCTCTGAAACTTTCTGTAATCTCTGAAACTCTCTGAAACTCTCGGACACACTCAGCCAATCTCTGACACTCTCAGACACTCTCTGACTATCTCTGACACTTTCTGAAAATCTCTGACACTATCTGAAACTTTCTGAAACTTTCTGACAATCTCTGACACTCTCTGACACTTTCTGAAAATCTCTGACACGCTCTGACACTGTCTGAAACTCTCTGAAACTCTCTGGCACTCTCTGAAACTCATCTGAAAGTCTCTGACACTCTCTGACACTCTATCACACTCTCAGAAACGCTCAGAAACTCTCTGAAACTCTCTGACACTCACTGACACTCTGTGACACTCTCTGAACCTCTCTGAAGCTCTTCGGCTCTCTCTGACACTCTCAGATTCTGTCTGACACTCTCTGAAACTCTCTGACACTCTCTGAAATTCTCTGACACTCTCTGACACTCCCTGACACTCTCTGAAACTTTCTGGCACTCTCTGACACTCTCTGAAGATCTCTGAAACTCTCTGAAAATCTCTGACACTCTCTGAAACTCTGTGACACTCTCTGAAACACTCTGACACTCTCTGACACTCTCCGACACACTCAGAAACTGTCAGAAACTCTCAGGCACACTCTGACACTCTCAGAAAGTCTCTGAAACTCTCTGACACTATCTGAACCTCTCTGACACTCTCTGACACTCTCTGACACTCTCTGAAACTCTTTGACACTCTCTGACACTCTCAGACACTGTCTGACTCTCTCTGAAACTCTCCGAAAATCTCTGACACTCTCTGCCACTCCCTGACACTCTTTGAAGGTCTCTGAAACTCTCTGAAACTCTCTGACACTCTCTGACACTCTCTGAAACTTTCTGACACTCTCTGAAACTCTCTGACACTCTCAGACACTCTCTGACACTCTCAGACACTCTCTGACACTCTCTGGTACTCTCAGAAAGTCTCTGAAACTCTCTGACACTCTCTGAAACTCTCTGACACTCTCAGACACTCTCTGAAACGCTTCGGCACTCTCTGACACTCTCAGATACTGTCTGACACTCTCTGAAACTCTCTGACACTCTCTAAAGTACTTTGACACTCTCTGACACTCCCCGACTCTCTCTGAATCTCTCTGAAGCTCTCTGACCCTTTGTGACACTCTCTGAAACTTTCTGGCACTCTCTGACACTCTCTGAAGATCTCTGAAACTCTCTGAAACACTCTGACACTCTCTGACACTCTCCGACAAACTCAGAAACTGTCAGAAACTCTCAGGCACTCTCTGACACTCTCAGAAAGTCTCTGAAACTCTCTGACACTATCTGAACCTCTCTGACACTCTCTGACATTCTCTGACACTCTCTGAAACTCTTTTACACTCTCGGACACTCTCAGACACTGTCTGACTCTCTCTGAAACTCTCCGAAACTCTCTGACACTCTCTGACACTTCCTGACATTCTCTGAAACTCTCTGAAACTCTCTGAAACTCTCTGAAACTCTCTGACACTCTCTGAAACTTTCTGACACTCTCTGAAACTCTCTGAAACTCTCGGACACTCTCAGCCAATCTCTGACACTCTCAGACACTCTCTGACTCTCTCTGACACTTTCTGAAACTTTCTGACAATCTCTGACACTCTCTGACACTTTCTGAAAGTCTCTGACACTCTCTGACACTCTCTGAAACTTTCTGACACTCTCTGAAACTCTCTGACACTCTCAGACACTCTCTGACACTCTCAGACACTCTCTGACTCTCTCTGGTACTCTCAGAAACTCTCTGAAACTCTCTGACACTCTCTGAAACTCTCTGACACTCTCAGACACTCTCTGAAACTCTTCGGCACTCTCTGACACTCTCAGATACTGTCTGACACTCTCTGAAACTCTCTGACACTCTCTGATGTTCTTTGACACTCTCTGACACTCCCCGACTCTCTCTGAATCTCTCTGAAGCTCTCTGACACTCTGTGACACTCTCTGAAACTTTCTGGCACTCTCTGACACTCTCTGAAGATCTCTGAAACTCTCTGAAACTCTCTGACACTCTGACACTCTCTGAAACTCTTCGGAACTCTCTGACACTCTCAGATACTGTCGAAACTCTCTGACACTCTCTGAAATTCGCTGACGCCCTCTGACACTCCCTGACACTCTCTGAATCTCTCTGAAGCTCTCTGACACTCTGTGACACTCTCTGAAACTTTTTGGCACTCTCTGACACTCCCTGAAGATCTCTGAAACTCTCTGAAAATCTCTGACACTCTCTGAAATTCTGTGACACTCTCTGAAACACTCTGACACTCTCTGACACTCTCCGACACACTCAGAAACTTTCAGAAACTCTCAGGCACTCTCTGACACTCTCAGAAAGTCTCTGAAACTCTCTGACACTCGCTGACACTCTCTGATTCTCGCTGGCCCTCTCTGATACTCTCTGACACTCACTGACACTCTGTGACACTCTCTGAAACTCTCTGACACTCTCTGACACTCTCTGACACTCTCTGAAACTCTCTGACTCTCACTGACGCTCTGTGACACTCTCTGAAACTCTTCGGCACTCTCTGACACTCTCAGATACTGTCTGACATTCTCTGAAACTCTCTGACACTCTCTGAAGTTCTTTGACACTCTCTGACACTCCCCGACACTCTCTGAATCTCTCTGAAGCTCTCTGACACTCTGTGACACTCTCTGAAACTTTCTGGCACTCTCTGACACTCTCTGAAGATCTCTGAAACTCTCTGAAACACTCTGACACTCTCTGACACTCTCCGACAAACTCAGAAACTCTCAGGCACTCTCTGACACTCTAAGAAAGTCTCTGAAACTCTCTGACACTATCTGAACCTCTCTGACACTCTCTGACACTCTCTGACACTCTCTGACACTCTCTGAAACTCTTTTACACTCTCGGACACTCTCAGACACTGTCTGACTCTCTCTGAAATTCTCCGAAACTCTCTGACACTCTCTGACACTCACTGACACTCTCTGAAACTCTCTGAAACTCTCTGAAACTCTCTGACACTCTCAGACACTCTCTGACTCTCTCTGACACTTTCTGAAAATCTCTGACACTATCTGAAACTTTCGGAAACTTTCTGACAATCTCTGACACTCTCTGACACTTTCTGAAAATCTCTGACACGCTCTGACACTGTCTGAAACTCTCTGAAACTCTCTGGCACTCTCTGAAACTCATCTGAAAGTCTCTGACACTCTCTGACACTCTCAGAAACGCTCATAAACTCTCTGAAACTCTCTTACACTCACTGACACTCTGTGACACTCTCTGAACCTGTCTGAAGCTCTTCGGCTCTCTCTGACACTCTCAGATTCCGTCTGACACTCTCTGAAACTCTCTGACACTCTCTGAAATTCTCTGACACTCTCTGACACTCCCTGACACTCTCTGAAACTTTCTGGCACTCTCTGACACTCTCTGAAGATCTCTGAAACTCTCTGAAAATCTCTGACACTCTCTGAAACTCTGTGACACTCTCTGAAACACTCTGACACTCTCTGACACTCTCCGACACACACAGAAACTGTCAGAAACTCTCAGGCACACTCTGACACTCTCAGAAAGTCTCTGAAACTCTCTGACACTATCTGAACCTCTCTGACACTCTCTGACACTCTCTGAAACTCTCTGAAACTTTCTGACACTCTCTGAAACTCTCTGACACTCTCAGACACTCTCTGACACTCTCAGACACTCTCTGACACTCTCTGGTACTCTCAGAAAGTCTCTGAAACTCTCTGACACTCTCTGAAACTCTCTGACACTCTCAGACACTCTCTGAAACGCTTCGGCACTCTCTGACACTCTCAGATACTTTCTGACACTCTCTGAAACTCTCTGACACTCTCTGAAGTTCTTTGACACTCTCTGACACTCCCCGACTCTCTCTGAATCTCTCTGAAGCTCTCTGACACTATGTGATACTCTCTGAAACTTTCTGGCACTCTCTGACACTCTCTGAAGATCTCTGAAACTCTCTGAAACACTCTGACACTCTCTGACACTCTCCGACAAACTCAGAAACTGTCAGAAACTCTCAGGCACTCTCTGACACTCTCAGAAAGTCTCTGAAACTCTCTGACACTATCTGAACCTCTCTGACACTCTCTGACACTCTCTGACACTCTCTGAAACTCTTTTACACTCTCGGACACTCTCAGACACTGTCTGACTCTCTCTGAAACTCTCCGAAACTCTCTGACACTCTCTGACACTTCCTGACATTCTCTGAAACTTTCTGAAACTCTCTGAAACTCTTTGACACTCTCTGAAACTTTCTGACACTCTCTGAAACTCTCTGAAACTCTCGGACACTCTCAGCCAATCTCTGACACTCTCAGACACTCTCTGACTCTCTCTGACACTTTCTGAAACTTTCTGACAATCTCTGACACTCTCTGACACTTTCTGAAACTCTCTGACACTCTGACACTCTCTGAAACTCTTCGGAACTCTCTGACACTCTCAGATACTGTCGAAACTCTCTGACACTCTCTGAAATTCGCTGACGCCCTCTGACACTCCCTGACACTCTCTGAATCTCTCTGAAGCTCTCTGACACTCTGTGACACTCTCTGAAACTTTTTGGCACTCTCTGACACTCCCTGAAGATCTCTGAAACTCTCTGAAAATCTCTGACACTCTCTGAAATTCTGTGACACTCTCTGAAACACTCTGACACTCTCTGACACTCTCCGACACACTCAGAAACTTTCAGAAACTCTCAGGCACTCTCTGACACTCTCAGAAAGTCTCTGAAACTCTCTGACACTCGCTGACACTCTCTGATTCTCGCTGGCCCTCTCTGATACTCTCTGACACTCACTGACACTCTGTGACACTCTCTGAAACTCTCTGACACTCTCTGACACTCTCTGACACTCTCTGAAACTCTCTGACTCTCACTGACGCTCTGTGACACTCTCTGAAACTCTTCGGCACTCTCTGACACTCTCAGATACTGTCTGACATTCTCTGAAACTCTCTGACACTCTCTGAAGTTCTTTGACACTCTCTGACACTCCCTGACACTCTCTGAATCTCTCTGAAGCTCTCTGACACTCTGTGACACTCTCTGAAACTTTCTGGCACTCTCTGACACTCTCTGAAGATCTCTGAAACTCTCTGAAACACTCTGACACTCTCTGACACTCTCCGACAAACTCAGAAACTCTCAGGCACTCTCTGACACTCTAAGAAAGTCTCTGAAACTCTCTGACACTATCTGAACCTCTCTGACACTCTCTGACACTCTCTGACACTCTCTGACACTCTCTGAAACTCTTTTACACTCTCGGACACTCTCAGACACTGTCTGACTCTCTCTGAAATTCTCCGAAACTCTCTGACACTCTCTGACACTCACTGACACTCTCTGAAACTCTCTGAAACTCTCTGAAACTCTCTGACACTCTCAGACACTCTCTGACTCTCTCTGACACTTTCTGAAAATCTCTGACACTATCTGAAACTTTCGGAAACTTTCTGACAATCTCTGACACTCTCTGACACTTTCTGAAAATCTCTGACACGCTCTGACACTGTCTGAAACTCTCTGAAACTCTCTGGCACTCTCTGAAACTCATCTGAAAGTCTCTGACACTCTCTGACACTCTATCACACTCTCAGAAACGCTCATAAACTCTCTGAAACTCTCTTACACTCACTGACACTCTGTGACACTCTCTGAACCTGTCTGAAGCTCTTCGGCTCTCTCTGACACTCTCAGATTCCGTCTGACACTCTCTGAAACTCTCTGACACTCTCTGAAATTCTCTGACACTCTCTGACACTCCCTGACACTCTCTGAAACTTTCTGGCACTCTCTGACACTCTCTGAAGATCTCTGAAACTCTCTGAAAATCTCTGACACTCTCTGAAACTCTGTGACACTCTCTGAAACACTCTGACACTCTCTGACACTCTCCGACACACACAGAAACTGTCAGAAACTCTCAGGCACACTCTGACACTCTCAGAAAGTCTCTGAAACTCTCTGACACTATCTGAACCTCTCTGACACTCTCTGACACTCTCTGAAACTCTCTGAAACTTTCTGACACTCTCTGAAACTCTCTGACACTCTCAGACACTCTCTGACACTCTCAGACACTCTCTGACACTCTCTGGTACTCTCAGAAAGTCTCTGAAACTCTCTGACACTCTCTGAAACTCTCTGACACTCTCAGACACTCTCTGAAACGCTTCGGCACTCTCTGACACTCTCAGATACTTTCTGACACTCTCTGAAACTCTCTGACACTCTCTGAAGTTCTTTGACACTCTCTGACACTCCCCGACTCTCTCTGAATCTCTCTGAAGCTCTCTGACACTATGTGATACTCTCTGAAACTTTCTGGCACTCTCTGACACTCTCTGAAGATCTCTGAAACTCTCTGAAACACTCTGACACTCTCTGACACTCTCCGACAAACTCAGAAACTGTCAGAAACTCTCAGGCACTCTCTGACACTCTCAGAAAGTCTCTGAAACTCTCTGACACTATCTGAACCTCTCTGACACTCTCTGACACTCTCTGACACTCTCTGAAACTCTTTTACACTCTCGGACACTCTCAGACACTGTCTGACTCTCTCTGAAACTCTCCGAAACTCTCTGACACTCTCTGACACTTCCTGACATTCTCTGAAACTTTCTGAAACTCTCTGAAACTCTCTGACACTCTCTGAAACTTTCTGACACTCTCTGAAACTCTCTGAAACTCTCGGACACTCTCAGCCAATCTCTGACACTCTCAGACACTCTCTGACTCTCTCTGACACTTTCTGAAACTTTCTGACAATCTCTGACACTCTCTGACACTTTCTGAAACTCTCTGACACTCTCTGACACTCTCTGAAACTTTCTGACACTCTCTGAAACTCTCTGACACTCTCAGACACTCTCTGAAACTCTTCGGCACTCTCTGACACTCTCAGATACTGTCTGACACTCTGTGAAACTCTCTGACACTCTCTGATGTTCTTTGACACTCTCTGACACTCCCCGACTCTCTCTGAATCTCTCTGAAGCTCTCTGACACTCTGTGACACTCTCTGAAACCTTCTGGCACCCTCTGACACTCTCTGAAGATCTCTGAAACTCTCTGAAACACTCTGACACTCTCTGACACTCTCCGACAAACTCAGAAACTGTCAGAAACTCTCAGGCACTCTCTGACACTCTCAGAAAGTCTCTGAAACTCTCTGACACTATCTGAACCTCTCTGACACTCTCTGACACTCTCTGACACTCTCTGAAACTCTTTTACACTCTCGGACACTCTCAGACACTGTCTGACTCTCTCTGAAATTCTCCGAAACTCTCTGACACTCTCTGACACTCACTGACACTCTCTGAAACTCTCTGAAACTCTATGACACTCTCTGACAAACTTAGAAACTCTCAGAAGCTCTCTGACACTCTCTGACACTCGCTGACACTCTCTGACTCTCACTGAAAGTCTCTGATAGTCTCTAACACTCACCGATACTTTCTGACACTCTCTGAAACTCTCTGACACTCACTGACACTCTGTGACACTCTCTGAAACTCTCTGACACTCTCTGACGCTCTCTGACACTCTCAGAAACTCTCTGACACTCTCTGACACTCGCTGACACTCTCTGATTCTCGCTGACACTCTCTGACACTCATTGACACTCTGTGACTCTCGCTGAAACTCTCTCACACTCTCTGACACTCTCTGAAACTCTCTGACTCTCACTGACGCTCTGTGACACTCTCTGAAACTCTCTGACACTCTGACACTCTCTGAAACTCTTCGGCACTGTCTGACACACTCAGATTCTGTCTGACACTCTCTGAAACTCTCTGACACTCTCTGAAATACTCTGACACTCTCGGACACTCTCAGACACTGTCTGACTCTCTCTGAAATTCTCCGAAACTCTCTGACACTCTCTGACACTCCCTGACACTCTCTGAAACTCTCTGAAACTGTCTGACACTCTCTGAAACTGTCTGACTCTCTCTGAAACTCTCCGAAACTCTCTGACACTCTCTGACACTTCCTGACATTCTCTGAAACTTTCTGAAACTCTCTGAAACTCTCTGACACTCTCTGAAACTTTCTGACACTCTCTGAAACTCTCTGAAACTCTCGGACACTCTCAGCCAATCTCTGACACTCTCAGACACTCTCTGACTCTCTCTGACACTTTCTGAAACTTTCTGACAATCTCTGACACTCTCTGACACTTTCTGAAACTCTCTGACACTCTCTGACACTCTCTGAAACTTTCTGACACTCTCTGAAACTCTCTGACACTCTCAGACACTCTCTGAAACTCTTCGGCACTCTCTGACACTCTCAGATACTGTCTGACACTCTGTGAAACTCTCTGACACTCTCTGATGTTCTTTGACACTCTCTGACACTCCCCGACTCTCTCTGAATCTCTCTGAAGCTCTCTGACACTCTGTGACACTCTCTGAAACCTTCTGGCACCCTCTGACACTCTCTGAAGATCTCTGAAACTCTCTGAAACACTCTGACACTCTCTGACACTCTCCGACAAACTCAGAAACTGTCAGAAACTCTCAGGCACTCTCTGACACTCTCAGAAAGTCTCTGAAACTCTCTGACACTATCTGAACCTCTCTGACACTCTCTGACACTCTCTGACACTCTCTGAAACTCTTTTACACTCTCGGACACTCTCAGACACTGTCTGACTCTCTCTGAAATTCTCCGAAACTCTCTGACACTCTCTGACACTCACTGACACTCTCTGAAACTCTCTGAAACTCTATGACACTCTCTGACAAACTTAGAAACTCTCAGAAGCTCTCTGACACTCTCTGACACTCGCTGACACTCTCTGACTCTCACTGAAAGTCTCTGATAGTCTCTAACACTCACCGATACTTTCTGACACTCTCTGAAACTCTCTGACACTCACTGACACTCTGTGACACTCTCTGAAACTCTCTGACACTCTCTGACGCTCTCTGACACTCTCAGAAACTCTCTGACACTCTCTGACACTCGCTGACACTCTCTGATTCTCGCTGACACTCTCTGACACTCATTGACACTCTGTGACTCTCGCTGAAACTCTCTCACACTCTCTGACACTCTCTGAAACTCTCTGACTCTCACTGACGCTCTGTGACACTCTCTGAAACTCTCTGACACTCTGACACTCTCTGAAACTCTTCGGCACTGTCTGACACACTCAGATTCTGTCTGACACTCTCTGAAACTCTCTGACACTCTCTGAAATACTCTGACACTCTCGGACACTCTCAGACACTGTCTGACTCTCTCTGAAATTCTCCGAAACTCTCTGACACTCTCTGACACTCCCTGACACTCTCTGAAACTCTCTGAAACTGTCTGACACTCTCTGAAACTTTCTGACACTCTCTGAAACTCTCTGAAACTCTCGGACACTCTCAGCCAATCTCTGACACTCTCAGACCCTCTCTGACTCTCTCTGACACTTTCTGAAAATCTCTGACACTATCTGAAACTATCTGAAACTTTCTGACAATCTCTGACACTCTCTGACACTTTCTGAAAATCTCTGACACGCTCTGACACTCTCTGAAACTCTCTGAAACTCTCTGGCACTCTCTGAAACTCATCTGAAAGTCTCTGACACTCTCTGACACTCTGTGACACTCTCTGAAACACTCTGACACTCTCTGAAACTCTCCGACAAACTCAGAAACTGTCAGAAACTCTCAGGCACTCTGACACTCTCAGAAAGTCTCTGAAACTCTCTGACACTATCTGAACCACTCTGACACTCTCTGACACTCTCTGACACTCTCTGAAAATCTTTGACACTCTCCGACACTCACAGACACTGTCTGACTCTCTCTGAAACTCTCCGAAACTCTCTGACACTCTCTGACACTCCCTGACACTCTCTGAAGCTCTCTGAAACTCTCTGACACTCTCTGACACTCTCTGAAACTCTCTGAAACTCTCTGACACTGTCTGACACTCTCTGAATCTCTCAGACACTCGCTGACACTCTCTGAAAATCTCTGACACGCTCTGACACTCTCTGAAACTCTCTGAAGCTCTCTGGCACTCTCTGAAACTCTCTGAATCTCTCTGACACTCTCTGACACTCTCAGGCACTCTCTGACACTTTCTGAAACTCTCTGATACTATCTGACACTTTCTGAAACTTTCTGACAATCTCTAACACTCTCTGACACTCTCAGAAACTGTCGGAAAATCTCTGAAACTCTCTGACACTCTCTGACACTCTGTGACACTCTCTGAAAATTTCTGGAACTCTCTGACACTCTCTGAAGATCTCTGAAACTCTCTGAAAATCTCTGACACTCTCTGAAACTCTGTGACACTCTCTGAAACACTCTGACACTCTCTGAAACTCTCCAACACACTCAGAAACTGTCAGAAACTCTCAGGCACTCTCCGACACTCTCAGAAAGTCTCTGAAACTCTCTGACACTATCTGAACCTCTCTGACACTCTCTGACACTCTCTGACACTCTCTGTAACTCTTTGACACTCTCTGACACTCTCGGACACTGTCTGACTCTCTCTGAAACTCTCCGAAACTCTCTGACACTCTCTGACACTCCCTGACACTCTCTGAAGCTCTCTGAAACTCTCTGACACTCTCTGACACTCTCTGAATCTCTCAGACACTCTCTGACACTCTCTGACACTCTCTGAAACTCTTTGACACGCTCTGAAACCCTCTGAAACTCTCTGAAGCTCTCTGGCACTCTCTGAAACTCTCTGAATCTCTCTGACACACTCTGACAATCTCTGACACTCTCTGACACTCTCAGAAACTCTCAGAAAATCTCTGAAACTCTCTGACACTCTCTGACATTCTGTGACACTCTCCGAAACTCTCTGACACTCTCTGACACTCTCTGACAAACTTAGAAACTCTCAGAAACTCTCTGACACTCTCTGACACTCGCTGACACTCTCTGACACTCACTGAAAGTCTCTGATAGTCTCTAACACTCAGTGACACTATCTGACACACTCTGAAACTCTCTGACACTCACTGACACTCAGTGACACTCTCTGAAACTCTCTGACACTCTCTGACGCTCTCTGACACTCTCTGAAACTCTCTGACACTCTCTGACACTCGCTGACACTCTCTGATTCTCGCTGACACTCTCTGACACTCACTGACACTCTTTGACTCTCTCTGAAACTCTCTGACACTCTCTGAACATCTCTGACTCTCACTGACGCTCTGTGACACTCTCTGAAACTCTCTGACACTCTGACACTCTCTGAAACTCTTCGGCACTGTCTGACACTCTCAGATACTGTCTGACACTCTCTGAAACTCTCTGACACTCTCTGAAATTCTCTGACACTCTCTGACACTCTCTGAATCTCTCTGAAGCTCTCTGACACTCTGTGACACTCTCTGAAACTTTCTGGCACTCTCTGACACTCTCTGAAGATCTCTGAAACTCTCTGAAAATCTCTGACACTCTCTGACACTCCGTGACACTCTCTGAAACTCTCAGGCACTCTCTGACACTCTCAGAAAGTCTCTGAAACTCTCTGACACTATCTGAACCTCTCTGACACTCTCTGACACTCTCTGAAACTCTTTGACACTCTCTGACACTCTCAGACAGTGTCTGACTCTCTCTGACACTCTCCGAAACTCTCTGACACTCTCTGACACTACCTGACACTCTCTGAAAATCTCGGACACTCTCTCACACTCTCAGACACTCTCTGAAACTCTCTGACACGCTCTGACACTCTCTGAATCCCACTGAAGCTCTCTGGCACTCTCTGAAACTCTCTGAATCTCTCTGACACTCTCTGACACTCTCAGACACCCTCTGACACTTTCTGAAACTCTCTGATACTATCTGACACTTTCTGTAACTTTCTGACAATCTCTGACACTCTCTGACACTCTCGGAAACTCTCAGAAAATCTCTGAAACTCTCTGACACTCTCTGACACTCTGTGACACTCTCTGAAACTCTCTGACGCTCTCTGACACTCTCCGCAAGCTCAGAAACTCTCAGAAACTCTCTGACACTCTCTGACTCTCACTGAAAGTCTCTGATACTCTCTAACACTCACTGACGCTATCTGACACTCTCTGAAACTCTCTGACAGTCTCTGACACTTTCTGAAACTCTCTGAAACTCTCTGACACTCTCTGACACTCGCTGACACTCTCTGATTCTCGCTGACACTCTCTGATACTCTCTGACACTCACTGACACTCTGTTACACTCTCTGAAACTCTCTGACACTCTCTGACACTCTCTGAAACACTCTGACTCTCACTGAAGCTCTGTGACACTCTCTGAAACTCTCTGACACTCTGACACTCTCTGAAACTCTTCGGAACTCTCTGACACTCTCAGATACTGTCGAAACTCTCTGACACTCTCTGAAATTCGCTGACACCCTCTGACACTCCCTGACACTCTCTGAATCTCTCTGAAGCTCTCTGACACTCTGTGACACTCTCTGAAACTTTTTGGCACTCTCTGACACTCTCTGAAAATCTCTGAAACTCTCTGAAAATCTCTGACACTCTCTGAAATTCTGTGACACTCTCTGAAACACTCTGACACTCTCCGACACACTCAGAAACTTTCAGAAACTCTCAGGCACTCTCTGACACTCTCAGAAAGTCTCTGAAACTCTCTGACACTCGCTGACACTCTCTGATTCTCGCTGGCCCTCTCTGATACTCTCTGACACTCACTGACACTCTGTGACACTCTCTGAAACTCTCTGACACTCTCTGACACTCTCTGACACTCTCTGAAACTCTCTGACTCTCAATGACGCTCTGTGACACTCTCTGAAACTCTCTGACACTCTCTGAAACTCTTCGGCACTCTCTGACACTCTCAGATACTGTCTGACATTCTCTGAAACTCTCTGACACTCTCTGAAGTTCTTTGACACTCTCTGACACTCCCCGACACTCTCTGAATCTCTCTGAAGCTCTCTGACACTCTGTGACACTCTCTGAAACTTTCTGGCACTCTCTGACACTCTCTGAAGATCTCTGAAACTCTCTGACACTCTCTGACACTCTCTGACACTCTCTGAAACTCTCTGACTCTCAATGACGCTCTGTGACACTCTCTGAAACTCTCTGACACTCTCTGAAACTCTTCGGCACTCTCTGACACTCTCAGATACTGTCTGACATTCTCTGAAACTCTCTGACACTCTCTGAAGTTCTTTGACACTCTCTGACACTCCCCGACACTCTCTGAATCTCTCTGAAGCTCTCTGACACTCTGTGACACTCTCTGAAACTTTCTGGCACTCTCTGACACTCTCTGAAGATCTCTGAAACTCTCTGAAACACTCTGACACTCTCTGACACTCTCCGACAAACTCAGAAACTGTCAGAAACTCTCAGGCACTCTCTGACACTCTCAGAAAGTCTCTGAAACTCTCTGACACTATCTGAACCTCTCTGACACTCTCTGAAACTCTCTGACACTCTCTGAAACTCTTTTACACTCTCGGACACTCTCAAACACTGTCTGACTCTCTCTGAAACTCTCCGAAACTCTCTGACACTCTCTGACACTTCCTGACATTCTCTGAAACTTTCTGAAACTCTCTGAAACTCTCTGACACTCTCTGAAACTTTCTGACACTCTCTGAAACTCTCTGAAACTCTCGGACACTCTCAGCCAATCTCTGACACTCTCAGACACTCTCTGACTCTCTCTGACACTTTCTGAAACTTTCTGACAATCTCTGACACTCTCTGACACTTTCTGAAACTCTCTGACACTCTCTGACACTCTCTGAAACTTTCTGACACTCTCTGAAACTCTCTGACACTCTCAGACACTCTCTGAAACTCTTCGGCACTCTCTGACACTCTCAGATACTGTCTGACACTCTGTGAAACTCTCTGACACTCTCTGATGTTCTTTGACACTCTCTGACACTCCCCGACTCTCTCTGAATCTCTCTGAAGCTCTCTGACACTCTGTGACACTCTCTGAAACCTTCTGGCACCCTCTGACACTCTCTGAAGATCTCTGAAACTCTCTGAAACACTCTGACACTCTCTGACACTCTCCGACAAACTCAGAAACTGTCAGAAACTCTCAGGCACTCTCTGACTCTCTCAGAAAGTCTCTGAAACTCTCTGACACTATCTGAACCTCTCTGACACTCTCTGACACTCTATGACACTCTCTGAAACTCTTTTACACTCTCGGACACTCTCAGACACTGTCTGACTCTCTCTGAAATTCTCCGAAACTCTCTGACACTCTCTGGACACTCACTGACACTCTCTGAAACTCTCTGAAACTCTCTGACACTCTCTGAAACTTTCTGTAATCTCTGAAACTCTCTGAAACTCTCGGACACACTCAGCCAATCTCTGACACTCTCAGACACTCTCTGACTATCTCTGACACTTTCTGAAAATCTCTGACACTATCTGAAACTTTCTGAAACTTTCTGACAATCTCTGACACTCTCTGACACTTTCTGAAAATCTCTGACACGCTCTGACACTGTCTGAAACTCTCTGAAACTCTCTGGCACTCTCTGAAACTCATCTGAAAGTCTCTGACACTCCCCGACACTCTATCACACTCTCAGAAACGCTCAGAAACTCTCTGAAACTCTCTGACACTCACTGACACTCTGTGACACTCTCTGAACCTCTCTGAAGCTCTTCGGCTCTCTCTGACACTCTCAGATTCTGTCTGACACTCTCTGAAACTCTCTGACACTCTCTGAAATTCTCTGACACTCTCTGACACTCCCTGACACTCTCTGAAACTTTTCTGGCACTCTCTGACACTCTCTGAAGATCTCTGAAACTCTCTGAAAATCTCTGACACTCTCTGAAACTCTGTGACACTCTCTGAAACACTCTGACACTCTCTGACACTCTCCGACACACTCAGAAACTGTCAGAAACTCTCAGGCACACTCTGACACTCTCAGAAAGTCTCTGAAACTCTCTGACACTATCTGAACCTCTCTGACACTCTCTGACACTCTCTGACACTCTCTGAAACTCTTTGACACTCTCTGACACTCTCAGACACTGTCTGACTCTCTCTGAAACTCTCCGAAAATCTCTGACACTCTCTGCCACTCCCTGACACTCTTTAAAGGTCTCTGAAACTCTCTGAAACTCTCTGACACTCTCTGACACTCTCTGAAACTTTCTGAAACTCTCTGACACTCTCAGACACTCTCTGACACTCTCAGACACTCTCTGACACTCTCTGGTACTCTCAGAAAGTCTCTGAAACTCTCTGACACTCTCTGAAACTCTCTGACACTCTCAGACACTCTCTGAAACGCTTCGGCACTCTCTGACACTCTCAGATACTGTCTGACACTCTCTGAAACTCTCTGACACTCTCTAAAGTACTTTGACACTCTCTGACACTCCCCGACTCTCTCTGAATCTCTCTGAAGCTCTCTGACCCTCTGTGACACTCTCTGAAACTTTCTGGCACTCTCTGACACTCTCTGAAGATCTCTGAAACTCTCTGAAACACTCTGACACTCTCTGACACTCTCCGCCAAACTCAGAAACTGTCAGAAACTCTCAGGCACTCTCTGACACTCTCAGAAAGTCTCTGAAACTCTCTGACACTATCTGAACCTCTCTGACACTCTCTGACATTCTCTGACACTCTCTGAAACTCTTTTACACTCTCGGACACTCTCAGACACTGTCTGACTCTCTCTGAAACTCTCCGAAACTCTCTGACACTCTCTGACACTTCCTGACATTCTCTGAAACTCTCTGAAACTCTCTGAAACTCTCTGACACTCTCTGAAACTTTCTGACACTCTCTGAAACTCTCTGAAACTCTCGGACACTCTCAGCCAACCTCTGACACTCTCAGACACTCTCTGACTCTCTCTGACACTTTCTGAAACTTTCTGACAATCTCTGACACTCTCTGACACTTTCTGAAACTCTCTGACACTCTCTGAAACTTTCTGACACTCTCTGAAACTCTCTGACACTCTCAGACACTCTCTGACACTCTCAGACACTCTCTGACTCTCTCTGGTACTCTCAGAAACTCTCTGAAACTCTCTGACACTCTCTGAAACTCTCTGACACTCTCAGACACTCTCTGAAACTCTTCGGCACTCTCTGACACTCTCAGATACTGTCTGACACTCTCTGAAACTCTCTGACACTCTCTGATGTTCTTTGACACTCTCTGACACTCCCCGACTCTCTCTGAATCTCTCTGAAGCTCTCTGACACTCTGTGACACTCTCTGAAACTCCTTGACACTCTCTGAAACTCTCTGACACTCTCTGACACTCTCTGAAACTCTTTGACAATCTTTGACACTCTCAGACACTGTCTGACACTCTCTGAAACTCTCTGACACTATCTGACACTCTCTGAAACTCTTTGACGCTCTTGGACAATCTCAGACACTGTCTGACTCCATCTGAAACTCTCTGACACTCCCTGACATTGTCTGAAGCTCTCTGACACTCTCTGACACTCTCTGAAACTCTCTGAAGCTCTCTGGCACTCTCTGAAACTCTCTGAATCTCTCTGACACTGTCTGACACTCTCAGGCACTCTCTGACACTTTCTGAAACTCTCTGATACTATCTGACACTTTCTGAAACTTTCTGACAATCTCTAACACTCTCTGACACTCTCAGAAACTGCCGGAAAATCTCTGAAACTCTCTGACACTCTCTGACACTCTGTGACACTCTCTGAAAATTTCTGGAACTCTCTGACACTCTCTGAAGATCTCTGAAACTCTCTGAAAATCTCTGACACTCTCTGAAACTCTGTGACACTCTCTGAAACACTCTGACACTCTCTGAAACTCTCCAACACACTCAGAAACTGTCAGAAACTCTCAGGCACTCTCCGACACTCTCAGAAAGTCTCTGAAACTCTCTGACACTATCTGAACCTCTCTGACACTCTCTGACACTCTCTGACACTCTCTGTAACTCTTTGACACTCTCTGACACTCTCGGACACTGTCTGACTCTCTCTGAAACTCTCCGAAACTCTCTGACACTCTCTGACACTCCCTGACACTCTCTGAAGCTCTCTGAAACTCTCTGACACTCTCTGACACTCTCTGAATCTCTCAGACACTCTCTGACACTCTCTGACACTCTCTGAAACTCTTTGACACGCTCTGAAACCCTCTGAAACTCTCTGAAGCTCTCTGGCACTCTCTGAAACTCTCTGAATCTCTCTGACACACTCTGACAATCTCTGACACTCTCTGACACTCTCAGAAACTCTCAGAAAATCTCTGAAACTCTCTGACACTCTCTGACATTCTGTGACACTCTCCGAAACTCTCTGACACTCTCTGACACTCTCTGACAAACTTAGAAACTCTCAGAAACTCTCTGACACTCTCTGACACTCGCTGACACTCTCTGACTCTCACTGAAAGTCTCTGATAGTCTCTAACACTCAGTGACAGTATCTGACACACTCTGAAACTCTCTGACACTCACTGACACTCTGTGACACTCTCTGAAACTCTCTGACACTCTCTGACGCTCTCTGACACTCTCTGAAACTCTCTGACACTCTCTGACACTCGCTGACACTCGCTGATTCTCGCTGACACTCTCTGACACTCACTGACACTCTGTGACTCTCTCTGAAACTCTCTGACACTCTCTGAACCTCTCTGACTCTCACTGACGCTCTGTGACACTCTCTGAAACTCTCTGACACTCTGACACTCTCTGAAACTCTTCGGCACTGTCTGACACTCTCAGATACTGTCTGACACTCTCTGAAACTCTCTGACACTCTCTGAAATTCTCTGACACTCTCTGACACTCTCTGAATCTCTCTGAAGCTCTCTGACACTCTGTGACACTCTCTGAAACTTTCTGGCACTCTCTGACACTCTCTGAAGATCTCTGAAACTCTCTGAAAATCTCTGACACTCTCTGCAATTCTGTGACACACTCTGAAACACTCTGACACTCTCCGACACACTCAGAAACTGTCAGAAACTTTCAGGCACTCTCTGACACTCTCAGAAAGTCTCTGAAACTCTCTGACACTCGCTGACACTCTCTGATTCTCGCTGACCCTCTCTGATACTCTCTGACACTCACTGACACTCTGTGACACTCTCTGAAACTCTCTGACACTCTCTGACACTCCGTGACACTCTCTGAAACTCTCAGGCACTCTCTGACACTCTCAGAAAGTCTCTGAAACTCTCTGACACTATCTGAACCTCTCTGACACTCTCTGACACTCTCTGACACTCTCTGAAACTCTTTGACACTCTCTGACACTCTCAGACAGTGTCTGACTCTCTCTGACACTCTCCGAAACTCTCTGACACTCTCTGACACTCCCTGACACTCTCTGAAAATCTCGGACACTCTCTCACACTCTCTGACACTCTCTGAAACTCTCTGACACGCTCTGACACTCTCTGAATCCCACTGAAGCTCTCTGGCACTCTCTGAAACTCTCTGAATCTCTCAGACACCCTCTGACACTCTCTGACACTCCCTGACACTCTCTGAAAATCTCGGACACTCTCTCACACTCTCTGACACTCTCTGAAACTCTCTGACACGCTCTGACACTCTCTGAATCCCACTGAAGCTCTCTGGCACTCTCTGACACTCTCTGACACTCTCAGACACCCTCTGACACTTTCTGAAACTCTCTGATACTATCTGACACTTTCTGTAACTTTCTGACAATCTCTGACACTCTCTGACACTCTCGGAAACTCTCAGAAAATCTCTGAAACTCTCTGACACTCTCTGACACTCTGTGACACTCTCTGAAACTCTCTGACGCTCTCTGACACTCTCCGCAAACTCAGAAACTCTCAGAAACTCTCTGACACTCTCTGACTCTCACTGAAAGTCTCTGATACTCTCTAACACTCACTGACGCTATCTGACACTCTCTGAAACTCTCTGACAGTCTCTGACACTTTCTGACACTCTCTGAAACTCTCTGACACTCTCTGACACTCGCTGACACTCTCTGATTCTCGCTGACACTCTCTGATACTCTCTGACACTCACTGACACTCTGTTACACTCTCTGAAACTCTCTGACACTCTCTGACACTCTCTGACACTCTCTGAAACACTCTGACTCTCACTGAAGCTCTGTGACACTCTCTGAAACTCTCTGACACTCTGACACTCTCTGAAACTCTTCGGAACTCTCTGACACTCTCAGATACTGTCGAAACTCTCTGACACTCTCTGAAATTCGCTGACACCCTCTGACACTCCCTGACACTCTCTGAATCTCTCTGAAGCTCTCTGACACTCTGTGACACTCTCTGAAACTTTTTGGCACTCTCTGACACTCTCTGAAGATCTCTGAAACTCTCTGAAAATCTCTGACACTCTCTGAAATTCTGTGACACTCTCTGAAACACTCTGACACTCTCTGACACTCTCCGACACACTCAGAAACTTTCAGAAACTCTCAGGCACTCTCTGACACTCTCAGAAAGTCTCTGAAACTCTCTGACACTCGCTGAAACTCTCTGATTCTCGCTGGCCCTCTCTGATACTCTCTGACACTCACTGACACTCTGTGACACTCTCTGAAACTCTCTGACACTCTCTGACACTCTCTGAAACTCTCTGACTCTCAATGACGCTCTGTGACACTCTCTGAAACTCTCGGACACTCTCTGAAACTCTTCGGCACTCTCTGACACTCTCAGATACTGTCTGACATTCTCTGAAACTCTCTGACACTCTCTGAAGTTCTTTGACACTCTCTGACACTCCCCGACACTCTCTGAATCTCTCTGAAGCTCTCTGACACTCTGTGACACTCTCTGAAACTTTCTGGCACTCTCTGACACTCTCTGAAGATCTCTGAAACTCTCTGAAACACTCTGACACTCTCTGACACTCTCCGACAAACTCAGAAACTGTCAGAAACTCTCAGGCACTCTCTGACACTCTCAGAAAGTCTCTGAAACTCTCTGACACTATCTGAACCTCTCTGACACTCTCTGACACTCTATGACACTCTCTGAAACTCTTTTACACTCTCGGACACTCTCAGACACTGTCTGACTCTCTCTGAAATTCTCCGAAACTCTCTGACACTCTCTGACACTCACTGACACTCTCTGAAACTCTCTGAAACTCTCTGACACTCTCTGAAACTTTCTGTAATCTCTGAAACTCTCTGAAACTCTCGGACACACTCAGCCAATCTCTGACACTCTCAGACACTCTCTGACTATCTCTGACACCTTCTGAAAATCTCTGACACCATCTGAAACTTTCCGAAACTTTCTGACAATCTCTGACACTCTCTGACACTTTCTGAAAATCTCTGACACGCTCTGACACTGTCTGAAACTCTCTGAAACTCTCTGGCACTCTCTGAAACTCATCTGAAAGTCTCTGACACTCTCTGACACTCTATCACACTCTCAGAAACGCTCAGAAACTCTCTGAAACTCTCTGACACTCACTGACACTCTGTGACACTCTCTGAACCTGTCTGAAGCTCTTCGGCTCTCTCTGACACTCTCAGATTCTGTCTGACACTCTCTGAAACTCTCTGACACTCTCTGAAATTCTCTGACACTCTCTGACACTCCCTGACACTCTCTGAAACTTTCTGGCACTCTCTGACACTCTCTGAAGATCTCTGAAACTCTCTGAAAATCTCTGACACTCTCTGAAACTCTGTGACACTCTCTGAAACACTCTGACACTCTCTGACACTCTCCGACACACTCAGAAACTGTCAGAAACTCTCAGGCACACTCTGACACTCTCAGAAAGTCTCTGAAACTCTCTGACACTATCTGAACCTCTCTGACACTCTCTGACACTCTCTGACACTCTCTGAAACTCTTTGACACTCTCTGACACTCTCAGACACAGTCTGACTCTCTCTGAAACTCTCCGAAAATCTCTGACACTCTCTGCCACTCCCTGACACTCTTTAAAGGTCTCTGAAACTCTCTGAAACTCTCTGAAACTCTCTGACACTCTCTGAAACTTTCTGACACTCTCTGAAACTCTCTGACACTCTCAGACACTCTCTGACACTCTCAGACACTCTCTGACACTCTCTGGTACTCTCAGAAAGTCTCTGAAACTCTCTGACACTCTCTGAAACTCTCTGACACTCTCAGACACTCTCTGAAACGCTTCGGCACTCTCTGACACTCTCAGATACTGTCTGACACTCTCTGAAACTCTCTGACACTCTCTAAAGTACTTTGACACTCTCTGACACTCCCCGACTCTCTCTGAATCTCTCTGAAGCTCTCTGACCCTCTGTGACACTCTCTGAAACTTTCTGGCACTCTCTGACACTCTCTGAAGATCTCTGAAACTCTCTGAAACACTCTGACACTCTCTGACACTCTCCGACAAACTCAGAAACTGTCAGAAACTCTCAGGCACTCTCTGACACTCTCAGAAAGTCTCTGAAACTCTCTGACACTATCTGAACCTCTCTGACACTCTCTGACATTCTCTGACACTCTCTGAAACTCTTTTACACTCTCGGACACTCTCAGACACTGTCTGACTCTCTCTGAAACTCTCCGAAACTCTCTGACACTCTCTGACACTTCCTGACATTCTCTGAAACTCTCTGAAACTCTCTGAAACTCTCTGACACTCTCTGAAACTTTCTGACACTCTCTGAAACTCTCTGAAACTCTCGGACACTCTCAGCCAATCTCTGACACTCTCAGACACTCTCTGACTCTCTCTGACACTTTCTGAAACTTTCTGACAATCTCTGACACTCTCTGACACTTTCTGAAACTCTCTGACACTCTCTGAAACTTTCTGACACTCTCTGAAACTCTCTGACACTCTCAGACACTCTCTGAAACTCTTCGGCACTCTCTGACACTCTCAGATACTGTCTGACACTCTCTGAAACTCTCTGACACTCTCTGATGTTCTTTGACACTCTCTGACACTCCCCGACTCTCTCTGAATCTCTCTGAAGCTCTCTGACACTCTGTGACACTCTCTGAAACGTTCTGGCACTCTCTGACACTCTCTGAAGATCTCTGAAACTCTCTGAAACTCTCTGACACTCTGACACTCTCTGAAACTCTTCAGAACTCTCTGACACTCTCAGATACTGTCGAAACTCTCTGACACTCTCTGACACTCGCTGACACTCTCTGACTCTCACTGAAAGTCTCTGATAGTCTCTAACACTCAGTGACACTATCTGACACACTCTGAAACTCTCTGACACTCACTGACACTCTGTGACACTCTCTGAAACTCTCTGACACTCTCTGACGCTCTCTGACACTCTCTGAAACTCTCTGACACTCTCTGACACTCGCTGACACTCTCTGATTCTCGCTGACACTCTCTGACAGTCACTGACACTCTGTGACTCTCTCTGAAACTCTCTGACACTCTCTGAACCTCTCTGACTCTCACTGACGCTCTGTGACACTCTCTGAAACTCTCTGACACTCTGACACTCTCTGAAACTCTTCGGCACTGTCTGACACTCTCAGATACTGTCTGACACTCTCTGAAACTCTCTGACACTCTCTGAAATTCTCTGACACTCTCTGACACTCTCTGAATCTCTCTGAAGCTCTCTGACACTCTGTGACACTCTCTGAAACTTTCTGGCACTCTCTGACACTCTCTGAAGATCTCTGAAACTCTCTGAAAATCTCTGACACTCTCTGCAATTCTGTGACACTCTCTGAAACACTCTGACACTCTCTGACACTCTCCGACACACTCAGAAACTGTCAGAAACTTTCAGGCACTCTCTGACACTCTCAGAAAGTCTCTGAAACTCTCTGACACTCGCTGACACTCTCTGATTCTCGCTGACCCTCTCTGATACTCTCTGACACTCACTGACACTCTGTGACACTCTCTGACACTCTCTGACACTCCGTGACACTCTCTGAAACTCTCAGGCACTCTCTGACACTCTCAGAAAGTCTCTGAAACTCTCTGACACTATCTGAACCTCTCTGACACTCTCTGACACTCTCTGACACTCTCTGAAACTCTTTGACACTCTCTGACACTCTCAGACAGTGTCTGACTCTCTCTGACACTCTCCGAAACATTCTGACACTCTCTGACACTCCCTGACACTCTCTGAAAATCTCGGACACTCTCTCACACTCTCTGACACTCTCTGAAACTCTCTGACACGCTCTGACGCTCTCTGAATCCCACTGAAGCTCTCTGGCACTCTCTGAAACTCTCTGAATCTCTCTGACACTCTCTGACACTCTCAGACACCCTCTGACACTTTCTGAAACTCTCTGATACTATCTGACACTTTCTGTAACTTTCTGACAATCTCTGACACTCTCTGACACTCTCGGAAACTCTCAGAAAATCTCTGAAACTCTCTGACACTCTCTGACACTCTGTGACACTCTCTGAAACTCTCTGACGCTCTCTGACACTCTCCGCAAACTCAGAAACTCTCAGAAACTCTCTGACACTCTCTGACTCTCACTGAAAGTCTCTGATACTCTCTAACACTCACTGACGCTATCTGACACTCTCTGAAACTCTCTGACAGTCTCTGACACTTTCTGACACTCTCTGAAACTCTCTGACACTCTCTGACACTCGCTGACACTCTCTGATTCTCGCTGACACTCTCTGATACTCTCTGACACTCACTGACACTCTGTTACACTCTCTGAAACTCTCTGACACTCTCTGACACTCTCTGACACTCTCTGAAACACTCTGACTCTCACTGAAGCTCTGTGACACTCTCTGAAACTCTCTGACACTCTGAAACTCTCTGAAACTCTTCGGAACTCTCTGACACTCTCAGATACTGTCGAAACTCTCTGACACTCTCTGAAATTCGCTGACACCCTCTGACACTCCCTGAATCTCTCTGAAGCTCTCTGACACTCTGTGACACTCTCTGAAACGTTTTGGCACTCTCTGACACTCTCTGAAGATCTCTGAAACTCTCTGAAAATCTCTGACACTCTCTGAAATTCTGTGACACTCTCTGAAACACTCTGACACTCTCTGACACTCTCCGACACACTCAGAAACTTTCAGAAACTCTCAGGCACTCTCTGACACTCTCAGAAAGTCTCTGAAACTCTCTGACACTCGCTGAAACTCTCTGATTCTCGCTGGCCCTCTCTGATACTCTCTGACACTCACTGACACTCTGTGACACTCTCTGAAACTCTCTGACACTCTCTGACACTCTCTGACACTCTCTGAAACTCTCTGACTCTCAATGACGCTCTGTGACACTCTCTGAAACTCTCTGACACTCTCTGAAACTCTTCGGCACTCTCTGACACTCTCAGATACTGTCTGACATTCTCTGAAACTCTCTGACACTCTCTGAAGTTCTTTGACACTCTCTGACAGTCCCCGACTCTCTCTGAATCTCTCTGAAGCTCTCTGACACTCTGTGACACTCTCTGAAACTTTCTGGCACTCTCTGACACTCTCTGAAGATCTCTGAAACTCTCTGAAACACTCTGACACTCTCTGACACTCTCCGACAAACTCAGAAACTGTCAGAAACTCTCAGGCACTCTCTGACACTCTCAGAAAGTCTCTGAAACTCTCTGACACTATCTGAACCTCTCTGACACTCTCTGACACTCTATGACACTCTCTGAAACTCTTTTACACTCTCGGACACTCTCAGACACTGTCTGACTCTCTCTGAATTTCTCCGAAACTCTCTGACACTCTCTGACACTCACTGACACTCTCTGAAACTGTCTGAAACTCTCTGACACTCTCTGAAACTTTCTGTAATCTCTGAAACTCTCTGAAACTCTCGGACACACTCAGCCAATCTCTGACACTCTCAGACACTCTCTGACTATCTCTGACACTTTCTGAAAATCTCTGACACTATCTGAAACTTTCTGAAACTTTCTGAAACTTTCTGACAATCTCTGACACTCTCTGACACTTTCTGAAAATCTCTGACACGCTCTGACACTGTCTGAAACTCTCTGAAACTCTCTGGCACTCTCTGAAACTCATCTGAAAGTCTCTGACACTCTCTGACACTCTATCACACTCTCAGAAACGCTCAGAAACTCTCTGAAACTCTCTGACACTCACTGACACTCTGTGACACTCTCTGAACCTCTCTGAAGCTCTTCGGCTCTCTCTGACACTCTCAGATTCTGTCTGACACTCTCTGAAACTCTCTGACACTCTCTGAAATTCTCTGACACTCTCTGACACTCCCTGACACTCTCTGAAACTTTCTGGCACTCTCTGACACTCTCTGAAGATCTCTGAAACTCTCTGAAAATCTCTGACACTCTCTGAAACTCTGTGACACTCTCTGAAACACTCTGACACTCTCTGACACTCTCCGACACACTCAGAAACTGTCAGAAACTCTCAGGCACACTCTGACACTCTCAGAAAGTCTCTGAAACTCTCTGACACTATCTGAACCTCTCTGACACTCTCTGACACTCTCTGACACTCTCTGAAACTCTTTGACACTCTCTGACACTCTCAGACACTGTCTGACTCTCTCTGAAACTCTCCGAAAATCTCTGACACTCTCTGCCACTCCCTGACACTCTTTAAAGGTCTCTGAAACTCTCTGAAACTCTCTGAAACTCTCTGACACTCTCTGAAACTTTCTGACACTCTCTGAAACTCTCTGACACTCTCAGACACTCTCTGACACTCTCAGACACTCTCTGACACTCTCTGGTACTCTCAGAAAGTCTCTGAAACTCTCTGACACTCTCTGAAACTCTCTGACACTCTCAGACACTCTCTGAAACGCTTCGGCACTCTCTGACACTCTCAGATACTGTCTGACACTCTCTGAAACTCTCTGACACTCTCTAAAGTACTTTGACACTCTCTGACACTCCCCGACTCTCTCTGAATCTCTCTGAAGCTCTCTGACCCTCTGTGACACTCTCTGAAACTTTCTGGCACTCTCTGACACTCTCTGAAGATCTCTGAAACTCTCTGAAACACTCTGACACTCTCTGACACTCTCCGACAAACTCAGAAACTGTCAGAAACTCTCAGGCACTCTCTGACACTCTCAGAAAGTCTCTGAAACTCTCTGACACTATCTGAACCTCTCTGACACTCTCTGACATTCTCTGACACTCTCTGAAACTCTTTTACACTCTCGGACACTCTCAGACACTGTCTGACTCTCTCTGAAATTCTCCGAAACTCTCTGACACTCTCTGACACTTCCTGACATTCTCTGAAACTCTCTGAAACTCTCTGAAACTCTCTGACACTCTCTGAAACTTTCTGACACTCTCTGAAACTCTCTGAAACTCTCGGACACTCTCAGCCAATCTCTGACACTCTCAGACACTCTCTGACTCTCTCTGACACTTTCTGAAACTTTCTGACAATCTCTGACACTCTCTGACACTTTCTGAAACTCTCTGACACTCTCTGAAACTTTCTGACACTCTCTGAAACTCTCTGACACTCTCAGACACTCTCTGACACTCTCAGACACTCTCTGACTCTCTCTGGTACTCTCAGAAACTCTCTGAAACCCTCTGACACTCTCTGAAACTCTCTGACACTCTCAGACACTCTCTGAAACTCTTCGGCACTCTCTGACACTCTCAGATACTGTCTGACACTCTCTGAAACTCTCTGACACTCTCTGATGTTCTTTGACACTCTCTGACACTCCCCGACTCTCTCTGAATCTCTCTGAAGCTCTCTGACACTCTGTGACACTCTCTGAAACTTTCTGGCACTCTCTGACACGCTCTGAAGATCTCTGAAACTCTCTGAAACTCTCTGACACTCTGACACTCTCTGAAACTCTTCGGAACTCTCTGACACTCTCAGATACTGTCGAAACTCTCTGACACTCTCTGAAATTCGCTGACACCCTCTGACACTCCCTGACACTCTCTGAATCTCTCTGAAGCTCTCTGACACTCTCTGACACTCTCTGAAACTTTTTGGCACTCTCTGACACTCTCTGAAGATCTCTGAAACTCTCTGAAAATCTCTGACACTCTCTGAAATTCTGTGACACTCTCTGAAACACTCTGACACTCTCTGACACTCTCCGACACACTCAGAAACTTTCAGAAACTCTCAGGCACTCTCTGACACTCTCAGAAAGTCTCTGAAACTCTCTGAAACTCGCTGACACTCTCTGATTCTCGCTGGCCCTCTCTGATACTCTCTGACACTCACTGACACTCTGTGACACTCTCTGAAACTCTCTGACACTCTCTGACACTCTCTGACACTCTCTGAAACTCTCTGACTCTCACTGACGCTCTGTGACACTCTCTGAAACTCTTCGGCACTCTCTGACACTCTCAGATACTGTCTGACATTCTCTGAAACTCTCTGACACTCTCTGAAGTTCTTTGACACTCTCTGACACTCCCCGACACTCTCTGAATCTCTCTGAAGCTCTCTGACACTCTGTGACACTCTCTGAAACTTTCTGGCACTCTCTGACACTCTCTGAAGATCTCTGAAACTCTCTGAAACTCTCTGACACATCTGACACTCTCTGAAACTCTTCGGAACTCTCTGACACTCTCAGATACTGTCGAAACTCTCTGACACTCTCTGAAATTCGCTGACACCCTCTGACACTCCCTGACACTCTCTGAATCTCTCTGAAGCTCTCTGACACTCTGTGACACTCTCTGAAACTTTTTGGCACTCTCTGACACTCTCTGAAGATCTCTGAAACTCTCTGAAAATCTCTGACACTCTCTGAAATTCTGTGACACTCTCTGAAACACTCTGACACTCTCTGACACTCTCCGACACACTCAGAAACTTTCAGAAACTCTCAGGCACTCTCTGACACTCTCAGAAAGTCTCTGAAACTCTCTGACACTCGCTGACACTCTCTGATTCTCGCTGGCCCTCTCTGATACTCTCTGACACTCACTGACACTCTGTGACACTCTCTGAAACTCTCTGACACTCTCCGACACTCTCTGACACTCTCTGAAACTCTCTGACTCTCACTGACGCTCTGTGACACTCTCTGAAACTCTTCGGCACTCTCTGACACTCTCAGATACTGTCTGACATTCTCTGAAACTCTCTGACACTCTCTGAAGTTCTTTGACACTCTCTGACACTCCCCGACACTCTCTGAATCTCTCTGAAGCTCTCTGACACTCTGTGACACTCTCTGAAACTTTCTGGCACTCTCTGACACTCTCGGAAGATCTCTGAAACTCTCTGAAACACTCTGACACTCTCTGACACTCTCCGACAAACTCAGAAACTGTCAGAAACTCTCAGGCACTCTCTGACACTCTCAGAAAGTCTCTGAAACTCTCTGACACTATCTGAACCTCTCTGACACTCTCTGACACTCTCTGACACTCTCTGAAACTCTTTTACACTCTCGGACACTCTCAGACACTGTCTGACTCTCTCTGAAATTCTCCAAAACTCTCTGACACTCACTGACACTCACTGACACTCTCTGAAACTCTCTGAAACTCTCTGACACTCTTTGAAACTTTCTGACAATCTCTGAAACTCTCTGAAACTCTCGGACACACTCAGACAATCTCTGACACTCTCAGACACTCTCTGACTATCTCTGACACTTTCTGAAAATCTCTGACACTATCTGAAACTTTCTGAAACTTTCTGACAATCTCTGACACTCTCTGACACTTTCTGAAAATCTCTGACACGCTCTGACACTGTCTGAAACTCTCTGAAACTCTCTGGCACTCTCTGAAACTCATCTGAAAGTCTCTGACACTCTCTGACACTCTATCACACTCTCAGAAACGCTCATAAACTCTCTGAAACTCTCTTACACTCACTGAAACTCTGTGACACTCTCTGAACCTCTCTGAAGCTCTTCGGCTCTCTCTGACACTCTCAGATTCTGTCTGACACTCTCTGAAACTCTCTGACACTCTCTGAAATTCTCTGACACTCTCTGACACTCCCTGACACTCTCTGAAACTTTCTGGCACTCTCTGACACTCACTGAAGATCTCTGAAACTCTCTGAAAATCTCTGACACTCTCTGAAACTCTGTGACACTCTCTGAAACTCTCTGACACTCTCTGACACTCTCTGACACTCTCTGAAACACTCTGACTCTCACTGAAGCTCTGTGACACTCTCTGAAACTCTCTGACACTCTGACACTCTCTGAAACTCTTCGGAACTCTCTGACACTCTCAGATACTGTCGAAACTCTCTGACACTCTCTGAAATTCGCTGACACCCTCTGACACTCCCTGACACTCTCTGAATCTCTCTGAAGCTCTCTGACACTCTGTGACACTCTCTGAAACTTTTTGGCACTCTCTGACACTCTCTGAAGATCTCTGAAACTCTCTGAAAATCTCTGACACTCTCTGAAATTCTGTGACACTCTCTGAAACACTCTGACACTCTCTGACACTCTCCGACACACTCAGAAACTTTCAGAAACTCTCAGGCACTCTCTGACACTCTCAGAAAGTCTCTGAAACTCTCTGACACTCGCTGACACTCTCTGATTCTCGCTGGCCCTCTCTGATACTCTCTGACACTCACTGACACTCTGTGACACTCTCTGAAACTCTCTGACACTCTCTGACACTCTCTGACACTCTCTGAAACTCTCTGACTCTCACTGACGCTCTGTGACACTCTCTGAAACTCTTCGGCACTCTCTGACACTCTCAGATACTGTCTGACATTCTCTGAAACTCTCTGACACTCTCTGAAGTTCTTTGACACTCTCTGACACTCCCCGACACTCTCTGAATCTCTCTGAAGCTCTCTGACACTCTGTGACAATCTCTGAAACTTTCTGGCACTCTCTGACACTCTCTGAAGATCTCTGAAACTCTCTGAAACACTCTGGCACTCTCTGACACTCTCCGACAAACTCAGAAACTGTCAGAAACTCTCAGGCACTCTCTGACACTCTCAGAAAGTCTCTGAAACTCTCTGACACTATCTGAACCTCTCTGACACTCTCTGACACTCTCTGACACTCTCTGAAACTCGTTTACACTCTCGGACACTCTCAGACACTGTCTGACTCTCTCTGAAATTCTCCGAAACTCTCTGACACTCTCTGACACTCACTGACACTCTCTGAAACTCTCTGAAACTCTCTGAAACTCTCTGACACTCTCTGAAACTTTCTGACAATCTCTGAAACTCTCTGAAACTCTCGGACACACTCAGCCAATCTCTGACACTCTCAGACACTCTCTGACTCTCTCTGACACTTTCTGAAAATCTCTGACACTATCTGAAACTTTCTGAAACTTTCTGACAATCTCTGACACTCTCTGACACTTTCTGAAAATCTCTGACACGCTCTGACACTGTCTGAAACTCTCTGAAACTCTCTGGCACTCTCTGAAACTCATCTGAAAGTCTCTGACACTCTCTGACACTCTATCACACTCTCAGAAACGCTCAGAAACTCTCTGAAACTCTCTGACACTCACTGACACTCTGTGACACTCTCTGAACCTCTCTGAAGCTCTTCGGCTCTCTCTGACACTCTCAGATTCTGTCTGACACTCTCTGAAACTCTCTGACACTCTCTGAAATTCTCTGACACTCTCTGACACTCCCTGACACTCTCTGAAACTTTTTGGCACTCTCTGACACTCTCTGAAGATCTCTGAAACTCTCTGAAAATCTCTGACACTCTCTGAAACCCTGTGACACTCTCTGAAACACTCTGACACTCTCTGACACTCTCTGACACACTCAGAAACTGTCAGAAACTCTCAGGCACACTCTGACACTCTCAGAAAGTCTCTGAAACTCTCTGACACTATCTGAAC
Source organism: Heterodontus francisci (assembly GCF_036365525.1). Lineage (NCBI taxonomy): Eukaryota > Metazoa > Chordata > Chondrichthyes > Heterodontiformes > Heterodontidae > Heterodontus > Heterodontus francisci. The sequence continues at coordinate 3,494,592 of NW_027141332.1, read as the reverse complement.
CTCTCTGACACCCTCTGACACTCTCTGACACTCTCTGAAACTCTTTGACACTCTCTGACACTCTCAGACACTGTCTGACTCTCTCTGAAACTCTCCGAAAATCTCTGACACTCTCTGCCACTCCCTGACACTCTTTGAAGGTCTCTGAAACTCTCTGAAACTCTCTGACACTCTCTGACACTCTCTGAAACTTTCTGACACTCTCTGAAACTCTCTGACACTCTCAGACACTCTCTGACACTCTCAGACACTCTCTGACACTCTCTGGTACTCTCAGAAAGTCTCTGAAACTCTCTGACACTCTCTGAAACTCTCTGACACTCTCAGACACTCTCTGAAACGCTTCGGCACTTTCTGACACTCTCAGATACTTTCTGACACTCTCTGAAACTCTCTGACACTCTCTGAAGTTCTTTGACACTCTCTGACACTCCCCGACTCTCTCTGAATCTCTCTGAAGCTCTCTGACACTCTGTGATACTCTCTGAAACTTTCTGGCACTCTCTGACACTCTCTGAAGATCTCTGAAACTCTCTGAAACACTCTGACACTCTCTGACACTCTCTGACAAACTCAGAAACTGTCAGAAACTCTCAGGCACTCTCTGACACTCTCAGAAAGTCTCTGAAACTCTCTGACACTAGCTGAACCTCTCTGACACTCTCTGAAACTCTTTTACACTCTCGGACATTCTCAGACACTGTCTGACTCTCTCTGAAACTCTCCAAAACTCTCTGACACTCTCTGACACTTCCTGACATTCTCTGAAACTCTCTGAAACTCTCTGAAAATCTCTGACACTCTCTGAAACTTTCTGACACTCTCTGAAACTCTCTGAAACTCTCGGACACTCTCAGCCAATCTCTCACACTTTCAGACACTCTCTGACTCTCTCTGACACTTTCTGAAACTTTCTGACAATCTCTGACACTCTCTGACACTTTCTGAAACTCTCTGACACTCTCTGACACTCTCTGAAACTTTCTGACAATCTCTGAAACTCTCTGACACTCTCAGACACTCTCTGACACTCTCAGACACTCTCTGACTCTCTCTGGTACTCTCAGAAACTCTCTGAAACTCTCTGACACTCTCTGAAACTCTCTGACACTCTCAGACACTCTCTGAAACTCTTCGGCACTCTCTGACACTCTCAGATACTGTCTGACACTCTGTGAAACTCTCTGACACTCTCTGATGTTCTTTGACACTCTCTGACACTCCCCGACTCTCTCTGAATATCTCTGAAGCTCTCTGACACTCTGTGACACTCTCTGAAACTTTCTGGCACCCTCTGACACTCTCTGAAGATCTCTGAAACTCTCTGAAACACTCTGACACTCTCTGACCCTCTCCGACAAACTCAGAAACTGTCAGAAACTCTCAGGCACTCTCTGACACTCTCACAAAGTCTCTGAAACTCTCTGACACTATCTGAACCTCTCTGACACTCTCTGACACTCTCTGAAACTCTTTTACACTCTCTGAAACTCTCAGACACTGTCTGACTCTCTCTGAAACTCTCCGAAACTCTCTGACACTCTCTGACACTTCCTGACATTCTCTGAAACTCTCTGAAACTCTCTGAAACTCTCTGACACTCTCTGAAACTTTCTGACACTCTCTGAAACTCTCTGAAACTCTCTGACACTCTCTGAAACTCTCTGACACTCTCAGACACTCTCTGAAACTCTTCGGCACTCTCTGACACTCTCAGATACTGTCTGAAACTCTCTGAAACTCTCTGACACTCTCTGAAACTCTCTGACTCTTACTGACGCTCTGTGACACTCTCTGAAACTCTCTGACACTCTCTGAAACTCTTCGGCAATCTCTGAAACTCTCAGATACTGTCTGACATTCTCTGAAACTCTCTGACACTCTCTGAAGTTCTTTGACACTCTCTGACACTCCCCGACACCATCTGAATCGCTCTGAAGCTCTCTGACACTCTGTGACACTCTCTGAAACTTTCTGGCACTCTCTGACACTCTCTGAAGATCTCTGAAACTCTCTGAAACACTCTGACACTCTCTGACACTCTCCGACAAACTCAGAAACTGTCAGAAACTCTCAGGCACTCTCTGACACTCTCAGAAAGTCTCTGAAACTCTCTGACACTATCTGAACCTCTCTGACACTCTCTGACACTCTCTGACACTCTCTGAAACTCTTTTACACTCTCGGACACTCTCAGACACTGTCTGACTCTCTCTGAAATTCTCCGAAACTCTCTGACACTCTCTGACACTCACTGACACTCTCTGAAACTCTCTGAAACTCTCTGAAACTCTCTGACACTCTCTGAAACTTTCTGACAATCTCTGAAACTCTCTGAAACTCTCGGACACACTCAGCCAATCTCTGACACTCTCAGACACTCTCTGACTCTCTCTGACACTTTCTGAAAATCTCTGACACTATCTGAAACTTTCTGACAATCTCTGACACTCTCTGACACTTTCTGAAAATCTCTGACACGCTCTGACACTGTCTGAAACTCTCTGAAACTCTCTGGCACTCTCTGAAACTCATCTGAAAGTCTCTGACACTCTCTGACACTCTATCACACTCTCAGAAACGCTCAGAAACTCTCTGAAACTCTCTGACACTCACTGACACTCTCTGAACCTCTCTGAAGCTCTTCGGCTCTCTCTGACACTCTCAGATTCTGTCTGACACTCTCTGAAACTCTCTGACACTCTCTGAAATTCTCTGACACTCTCTGACACTCCCTGACACTCTCTGAAACTTTCTGGCACTCTCTGACACTCTCTGAAGATCTCTGAAACTCTCTGAAAATCTCTGACACTCTCTGAAACTCTGTGACACTCTCTGAAACACTCTGACACTCTCTGACACTCTCCGACACACTCAGAAACTGTCAGAAACTCTCAGGCACACTCTGACACTCTCAGAAAGTCTCTGACACTCTCTGACACTATCTGAACCTCTCTGACACTCTCTGACACTCTCTGACACTCTCTGACACTCTCTGAAACTCTTTGACACTCTCTGACACTCTCAGACACTGTCTGACTCTCTCTGAAACTCTCCGAAAATCTCTGACACTCTCTGCCACTCCCTGACACTCTTTGAAGGTCTCTGAAACTCTCTGAAACTCTCTGACACTCTCTGAAACTTTCTGACACTCTCTGAAACTCTCTGACACTCTCAGACACTCTCTGACACTCTCAGACACTCTCTGACACTCTCTGGTACTCTCAGAAAGTCTCTGAAATTCTCTGACACTCTCTGAAACTCTCTGACACTCTCAGACACTCTCTGAAACGCTTCGGCACTCTCTGACACTCTCAGATACTTTCTGACACTCTCCGAAACTCTCTGACACTCTCTGACACTTCCTGACATTCTCTGAAACTCTCTGAAACTCTCTGAAACTCTGTGACACTCTCTGAAACTTTCTGACACTCTCTGAAACTCTCTGAAACTCTCTGACACTCTCTGAAACTCTCTGACACTCTCAGACACTCTCTGAAACTCTTCAGCACTCTCTGACACTCTCAGATACTGTCTGACACTCTCTGAAACTCTCTGACACTCTCTGAAACTCTCTGACTCTCACTGACGCTCTGTGACACTCTCTGAAACTCTCTGACACTCTCTGAAACTCTTCGGCACTCTCTGAAACTCTCAGATACTGTCTGACATTCTCTGAAACTCTCTGACACTCTCTGAAGTTCTTTGACACTCTCTGACACTCCCCGACACTCTCTGAATCGCTCTGAAGCTCTCTGACACTCTGTGACACTCTCTGAAACTTTCTGGCACTCTCTGACACTCTCTGAAGATCTCTGAAACTCTCTGAAACACTCTGACACTCTCTGACACTCTCCGACAAACTCAGAAACTGTCAGAAACTCTCAGGCACTCTCTGACACTCTCAGAAAGTCTCTGAAACTCTCTGACACTATCTGAACCTCTCTGACACTCTCTGACACTCTCTGACACTCTCTGAAACTCTTTTACACTCTCGGACACTCTCAGACACTGTCTGACTCTCTCTGAAATTCTCCGAAACTCTCTGAAACTCTCTGACACTGTCTGAAACTTTCTGACACTCTCTGAAACTCTCTGAAACTCTCGGACACTCTCAGCCATCTCTGACACTCTCAGACACTCTCTGACTCTCTCTGACACTTTCTGAAAATCTCTGACACTATCTGAAACTTTCTGAAACTTTCTGAAACTTTCTGACAATCTCTGACACTCTCTGACACTTTCTGAAAATCTCTGACACGCTCTGACACTGTCTGAAACTCTCTGAAACTCTCTGGCACTCTCTGAAATTCTCTGACACTCTCTGACACTCCCTGACACTCTCTGAAACTTTCTGGCACTCTCTGACACTCTCTGAAGATCTCTGAAACTCTCTGAAAATCTCTGACACTCTCTGAAACTCTGTGACACTCTCTGAAACACTCTGACACTCTCTGACACTCTCCGACACACTCAGAAACTGTCAGAAACTCTCTGGCACTCTCTGACACTCTCAGAAAGTCTCTGAAACTCTCTGACACTCGCTGACACTCTGTGATTCTCGCTGACCCTCTCTGATACTCTCTGACACTCACTGACACTCATTGACACTCTGTGACACTCTCTGAAACTCTCTGACACTCTCTGACACTCTCAGAAAGTCTCTGAAACTCTCTGACACTCGCTGACACTCTGTGATTCTCGCTGACCCTCTCTGATACTCTCTGACACTCACTGACACTCATTGACACTCTGTGACACTCTCTGAAACTCTCTGACACTCTCTGACACTCTCTGAAACTCTTCGGCACTCTCTGACACTCTCAGATACTGTCTGGCACTCTCTGAAACTCTCTGACACTCTCAGAAAGTCTCTGAAACTCTCTGAAACTATCTGAACCTCTCTGACACTCTCTGACACTCTCTGAAACTCTTTGACACTCTCTGACACTCTCAGACACTGTCTGACTCTCTCTGAAACTCTCCGAAAATCTCTGACACTCTCTGCCACTCCCTGACACTCTTTGAAGGTCTCTGAAACTCTCTGAAACTCTCTGACACTCTCTGACACTCTCTGAAACTTTCTGACACTCTCTGAAACTCTCTGACACTCTCAGACACTCTCTGACACTCTCAGACACTCTCTGACACTCTCTGAAACTTTCTGACACTCTCTGAAACTCTCTGACACTCTCTGAAACTCTCTGACACTCTCAGACACTCTCTGAAACTCTTCGGCACTCTCTGACACTCTCAGATACTGTCTGACACTCTCTGAAACTCTCTGACACTCTCTGAAGTTCTTTGACACTCTCTGACACTCCCCGACTCTCTCTGAATCTCTCTGAAGCTCTCTGACACTCTGTGACACTCTCTGAAACTTTCTGGCACTCTCTGACACTCTCTGAAGATCTCTGAAACTCTCTGAAACACTCTGACACTCTCTGACACTCTCCGACAAACTCAGAAACTGTCAGAAACTCTCAGGCACTCTCTGACACTCTCAGAAAGTCTCTGAAACTCTCTGACACTATCTGAACCTCTCTGACACTCTCTGACACTCTCTGACACTCTCTGAAACTCTTTTACACTCTCGGACACTCTCAGACACTGTCTGACTCTCTCTGAAATTCTCCGAAAAACTCTGAAACTCTCTGACACTGTCTGAAACTTTCTGACACTCTCTGAAACTCTCTGAAACTCTCGGACACTCTCAGCCAATCTCTGACACTCTCAGACACTCTCTGACTCTCTCTGACACTTTCTGAAAATCTCTGACACTATCTGAAACTTTCTGAAACTTTCTGACAATCTCTGACACTCTCTGACACTTTCTGAAAATCTCTGACACGCTCTGACACTGTCTGAAACTCTCTGAAACTCTCTGGCACTCTCTGAAATTCTCTGACACTCTCTGACACTCCCTGACACTCTCTGAAACTTTCTGGCACTCTCTGACACTCTCTGAAGATCTCTGAAACTCTCTGAAAATCTCTGACACTCTCTGAAACTCTGTGACACTCTCTGAAACACTCTGACACTCTCTGACACTCTCCGACACACTCAGAAACTGTCAGAAACTCTCAGGCACTCTCTGACACTCTCAGAAAGTCTCTGAAACTCTCTGACACTCGCTGACACTCTGTGATTCTCGCTGACCCTCTCTGATACTCTCTGACACTCACTGACACTCATTGACACTCTGTGACACTCTCTGAAACTCTCTGACACTCTCTGACACTCTCTGAAACTCTTCGGCACTCTCTGACACTCTCAGATACTGTCTGGCACTCTCTGAAACTCTCTGACACTCTCAGAAAGTCTCTGAAACTCTCTGACACTATCTGAACCTCTCTGACACTCTCTGACACTCTCTGACACTCTCTGAAACTCTTTGACACTCTCTGACACTGTCAGACACTGTCTGACTCTCTCTGAAACTCTCCGAAAATCTCTGACACTCTCTGCCACTCCCTGACACTCTTTGAAGGTCTCTGAAACTCTCTGAAACTCTCTGACACTCTCTGACACTCTCTGAAACTTTCTGACACTCTCTGAAACTCTCTGACACTCTCAGACACTCTCTGACACTCTCAGACACTCTCTGACACTCTCTGGTACTCTCAGAAAGTCTCTGAAACTCTCTGACACTCTCTGAAACTCTCTGACACTCTCAGACACTCTCTGAAACTCTTCGGCACTCTCTGACACTCTCAGATACTGTCTGACACTCTCTGAAACTCTCTGACACTCTCTGAAGTTCTTTGACACTCTCTGACACTCCCCGACTCTCTCTGAATCTCTCTGAAGCTCTCTGACACTCTGTGACACTCTCTGAAACTTTCTGGCACTCTCTGACACTCTCTGAAGATCTCTGAAACTCTCTGAAACACTCTGACACTCTCTGACACTCTCCGACAAACTCAGAAACTGTCAGAAACTCTCAGGCACTCTCTGACACTCTCAGAAGGTCTCTGAAACTCTCTGACAATATCTGAACCTCTCTGACACTCTCTGACACTCTCTGACACTCTCTCAAACTCTTTTATACTCTCGGACACTCTCAGACACTGTCTGACTCTCTCTGAAACTCTCCGAAACTCTCTGACACTCTCTGACACTTCCTGACATTCTCTGAAACTCTCTGAAACTCTCTGAAACTCTCTGACACTCTCTGAAACTTTCTGACACTCTCTGAAACTCTCTGAAACTCTCGGACACTCTCAGCCAATCTCTGACACTCTCAGTCACTCTCTGACTCTCTCTGACACTTTCTGACACTTTCTGAAACTTTCTGACAATCTCTGACACTCTCTGACACTTTCTGAAACTCTCTGACACTCTCTGACACTCTCTGAAACTTTCTGACACTCTCTGAAACTCTCTGACACTCTCAGACACTCTCTGACACTCTCAGACACTCTCTGACTCTCTCTGGTACTCTCAGAAACTCTCTGAAACTCTCTGACACTTCCTGACATTCTCTGAAACTCTCTGAAACTCTCTGAAACTCTCTGACACTCTCTGAAACTTTCTGACACTCTCTGAAACTCTCTGAAACTCTCTGAAACTCTCTGACACTCTCTGAAACTCTCTGACACTCTCCGAAACTCTCTGAAACTCTTCGGCACTCTCTGACACTCTCAGATACTGTCTGACACTCTCTGAAACTCTCTGACACTCTCTGATGTTCTTTGACACTCTCTGACACTCCCCGACTCTCTCTGAATCTCTCTGAAGCTCTCTGACACTCTGTGACACTCTCTGAAACTTTCTGGCACTCTCTGACACTCTCTGAAGATCTCTGAAACTCTCTGAAACACTCTGACACTCTCTGACACTCTCCGACAAACTCAGAAACTGTCAGAAACTCTCAGGCACTCTCTGACACTCTCAGAAAGTCTCTGAAACTCTCTGACACTATCTGAACCTCTCTGACACTCTCTGACACTCTCTGACACTCTCTGAAACTCTTTTACACTCTCTGACACTCTCAGACACTGTCTGACTCTCTCTGAAACTCTCCGAAACTTTCTGACACTCTCTGACACTTCCTGACATTCTCTGAAACTCTCTGAAACTCTCTGACACTCTCTGAAACTTTCTGACACTCTCTGAAACTCTCTGAAACTCTCTGACACTCTCTGAAAGTCTCTGACACTCTCAGACACTCTCTGAAACTCTTCGGCACTCTCTGACACTCTCAGATACTGTCTGACACTCTCTGAAACTCTCTGACACTCTTTGATGTTCTTTGACACTCTCTGACACTCCCCGACTCTCTCTGAATCTCTCTGAAGCTCTCTGACACTCTGTGACACTCTCTGAAACTTTCTGGCACTCTCTGACACTCTCTGACACTCTCTGAAGATCTCTGAAACACTCTGACACTCTCTGACACTCTCCGACAAACTCAGAAACTGTCAGAAACTCTCAGGCACTCTCTGACACTCTCAGAAAGTCTCTGAAACTCTCTGACACTATCTGAACCTCTCTGACACTCTCTGACACGCTCTGAAACTCTTTTACACTCTCTGACACTCTCAGACACTGTCTGACTCTTTCTGAAACTCTCCGAAACTCTCTGACACTCTCTGACACTTCCTGACATTCTCTGAAACTCTCTGAAACTCTCTGAAACACTCTGAAACTCTCTGGCACTCTCTGAAACTCATCTGAAACTCACTGACACTCTCAGACAATCTCTGACACTCTCTGACACTGTCTGAAACTCTCTGACACTATATGACACTTTCTGAAAATTTCTGACAATCTCTGACACTCTATGACAATCTCAGAAACGCTCAGAAACTCTCTGAAACTCTCTGACACTCTCTGACACTCTGTGACACTCTCTGACACTCTGTGAACCTCTCTGAAGCTCTTCCGCACTCTCTGACACTCTCAGATTCTGTCTGACACTCTCTGAAACTCTCTGACACTCTCTGAAATTCTCTGACACTCTCTGACACTCCCTGACGTTCTCTGAAACTTTCTGGCACTCTCTGACACTCTCTGAAGATCTCTGAAACTTTCTGAAAATCTCTGACACTCTCTGAAACTCTGTGACACTCTCTGAAACACTCTGACACTCTATGACACTCTCCGACACACTCAGAAACTGTCAGAAACTCTCAGGCACTCTCTGACACTCTCAGAAAGTCTCTGAAACTCTCTGACACTATCTGAACCTCTCTGACACTCTCTGCCACTCTCTGACACTCTCAGATACTGTCTGACAATCTCTGAAACTCTCTGACACTCTCTGAAGTTCTTTGACACTCTCTGACACTCCCCGACACTCTCTGAATCTCTCTGAAGCTCTCTGACACTCTGTGACACTCTCTGAAACTTTCTGGCACTCTCTGACACTCTCTGAAGATCTCTGAAACTCTCTGAAACACTCTGACACTCTCTGACACTCTCCGACAAACTCTGAAACTGTCAGAAACTCTCAGGCACTCTCTGACACTCTCAGAAACTCTCCGAAACTCTCTGACACTCTCTGACACTCCCTGACACTCTCTGAAACTCTCTGAAAATCTCTGAAACTCTCTGACACTCTCTGAAACTTTCTGACACTCTCTGAAACTCTCTGAAACTCTCGGACACTCTCAGCCAATCTCTGACACTTTCAGACACTCTCTGACTCTCTCTGACACTTTCTGAAAATCTCTGACACTATCTGAAACTTTCTGAAACTTTCTGACAATCTCTGAAAATCTCTGACACTATCTGAAACTTTCTGAAACTTTCTGACAATCTCTGAAACGCTCTGACACTATCTGATCCTCTCTGACACTCTCAGCCAATCTCTGACACTCTCAGACACTGTCTGACTCTCTCTGAAACTCTCCAAAACTTTTTGACACTCTCTGACACTTCCTGACATTCTCTGAAACTCTCTGAAACTCTCTGAAACTCTCTGACACTCTCTGAAACTTTCTGACACTCTCTGAAACTCTCTGAAACTCTCGGACACTCTCAGCCAATCTCTGACACTCTCAGACACTCTCTGACTCTCTCTGACACTTTCTGACACTTTCTGAAACTTTCTGACAATCTCTGACACTCTCTGACACTTTCTGAAACACTCTGACACGCTCTGACACTCTCTGAAACACTCTGAAACTCTCTGGCACTCTCTGAAACTCATCTGAAACTCTCTGACACTCTCTGACACTCTCAGACAATCTCTGACACTCTCTGACACTTTCTGAAACTCTCTGACACTATCTGACACTTTCTGAAAATTTCTGACAATCTCTGACACTCTATGACACTCTCAGAAACGCTCAGAAACTCTCTGAAACTCTCTGACACTCACTGACACTCTGTGACACTCTCTGAACCTCTCTGAAGCTCTTCGGCACTCTCTGACACTCTCAGATTCTGTCTGACACTCTATGAAACTCTCTGACACTATCTGAACCTCTCTGACACTCTCTGACACTCTCTGACACTCTCTGAAACTCTTTTACACTCTCGGACACTCTCAGACACTGTCTGACTCTCTCTGAAACTCTCCGAAACTCTTTGACACTCTCTGACACTTCCTGACATTCTCTGAAACTCTCTGAAACTCTCTGAAACTCTCTGACACTCTCTGAAACTTTCTGACACTCTCTGAAACTCTCTGAAACTCTCGGACACTCTCAGCCAATCTCTGACACTCTCAGACACTCTCTGACTCTCTCTGACACTTTCTGAAACTTTCTGACTATCTCTGACACTCTCTGACACTTTCTGAAACTCTCTGACACGCTCTGACCCTCTCTGAAACACTCTGAAACTCTCTGGCACTCTTTGAAACTCATCGGAAACTCTCAGACACTCTCTGACACTCTCAGACAATCTCTGACACTCTCTGACACTTTCTGAAACTCTCTGACACTATCTGACACTTTCTGAAAATTTCTGACAATCTCTGACACTCTATCACACTCTCAGAAACGCTCAGAAACTCTCTGAAACTGTCTGAAACTCTCTGACACTCTGTGACACTCTCTGAACCTCTCTGAAGCTCTTCGGCTCTCTCTAACACTCTCAGATTCTGTCTGACACTCTCTGAAACTCTCTGACACTATCTGAACCTCTCTGACACTCTCTGACACTCTCTGACACTCTCTGAAACTCTTTTACACTTTTGGACACTCTCAGACACTGTCTGACTCTCTCTGAAACTCTCCGAAACTCTCTGACACTCTCTGACACTCCCTGACACTCTCTGAAACTCTCTGAAAATCTCTGAAACTCTCTGACACTCTCTGAAACTTTCTGACACTCTCTGAAACTCTCTGAAACTCTCGGACACTCTCAGCCAATCTCTGACACTCTCAGACACTCTCTGACTCTCTCTGACACTTTCTGAAAATCTCTGACACTATCTGAAACTTTCTGAAACTTTCTGACAATCTCTGAAAATCTCTGACACTATCTGAAACTTTCTGAAACTTTCTGACAATCTCTGAAACGCTCTGACACTATCTGATCCTCTCTGACACTCTCAGCCAATCTCTGACACTCTCAGACACTGTCTGACTCTCTCTGAAACTCTCCAAAACTCTTTGACACTCTCTGACACTTCCTGACATTCTCTGAAACTCTCTGAAACTCTCTGAAACTCTCTGACACTCTCTGAAACTTTCTGACACTCTCTGAAACTCTCTGACACTCTCAGACACTCTCTGACACTCTCAGACACTCTCTGACTCTCTCTGGTACTCTCAGAAACTCTCTGAAACTCTCTGACACTCTCTGAAACTCTCTGACACTCTCAGACACTCTCTGAAACTCTTCGGCACTCTCTGACACTCTCAGATACTGTCTGACACTCTCTGAAACTCTCTGACACTCTCTGATGTTCTTTGACACTCTCTGACACTCCCCGACTCTCTCTGAATCTCTCTGAAGCTCTCTGACACTCTGTGACACTCTCTGAAACTTTCTGGCACTCTCTGACACTCTCTGAAGATCTCTGAAACTCTCTGAAACACTCTGACACTCTCCGACAAACTCAGAAACTGTCAGAAACTCTCAGGCACTCTCTGACACTCTCAGAAAGTCTCTGAAACTCTCTGACACTATCTGAACCTCTCTGACAATCTCTGACACTCTCTGACACTCTCTGAAACTCTTTTACACTCTCGGACACTCTGAGACACTGTCTGACTCTCTCTGAAGCTCTCCGAAACTCTCTGACACTCTCTGACACTTCCTGACATTCTCTGAAACTCTCTGAAACTCTCTGACACTCTCTGAAACTTTCTGACACTCTCTGAAACTCTCTGACACTCTCAGACACTCTCTGACACTCTCAGACACTCTCTGACTCTCTCTGGTACTCTCAGAAACTCTCTGAAACTCTCTGACACTCTCTGAAACTCTCTGACACTCTCAGACACTCTCTGAAACTCTTCGGCACTCTCTGACACTCTCAGATACTGTCTGACACTCTCTGAAACTCTCTGACACTCTCTGATGTTCTTTGACACTCTCTGACACTCCCCGACTCTCTCTGAATCTCTCTGAAGCTCTCTGACACTCTGTGACACTCTCTGAAACTTTCTGGCACTCTCTGACACTCTCTGAAGATCTCTGAAACTCTCTGAAACACTCTGACACTCTCCGACAAACTCAGAAACTGTCAGAAACTCTCAGGCACTCTCTGACACTCTCAGAAAGTCTCTGAAACTCTCTGACACTATCTGAACCTCTCTGACAATCTCTGACACTCTCTGACACTCTCTGAAACTCTTTTACACTCTCGGACACTCTGAGACACTGTCTGACTCTCTCTGAAGCTCTCCGAAACTCTCTGACACTCTCTGACACTTCCTGACATTCTCTGAAACTCTCTGAAACTCTCTGAAACTCTCTGACACTCTCTGAAACTTTCTGACACTCTCTGAAACTCTCTGAAACTCTCTGAAACTCTCTGACACTCTCTGAAACTCTCTGACACTCTCCGAAACTCTCTGAAACTCTTCGGCACTCTCTGACACTCTCAGATACTGTCTGACACTCTCTGAAACTCTCTGACACTCTCTGATGTTCTTTGACACTCTCTGACACTCCCCGACTCTCTCTGAATCTCTCTGAAGCTCTCTGACACTCTGTGACACTCTCTGAAACTTTCTGGCACTCTCTGACACTCTCTGAAGATCTCTGAAACTCTCTGAAACACTCTGACACTCTCTGACACTCTCCGACAAACTCAGAAACTGTCAGAAACTCTCAGGCACTCTCTGACACTCTCAGAAAGTCTCTGAAACTCTCTGACACTATCTGAACCTCTCTGACACTCTCTGACACTCTCTGACACTCTCTGAAACTCTTTTACACTCTCTGACACTCTCAGACACTGTCTGACTCTCTCTGAAACTCTCCGAAACTTTCTGACACTCTCTGACACTTCCTGACATTCTCTGAAACTCTCTGAAACTCTCTGACACTCTCTGAAACTTTCTGACACTCTCTGAAACTCTCTGAAACTCTCTGACACTCTCTGAAAGTCTCTGACACTCTCAGACACTCTCTGAAACTCTTCGGCACTCTCTGACACTCTCAGATACTGTCTGACACTCTCTGAAACTCTCTGACACTCTTTGATGTTCTTTGACACTCTCTGACACTCCCCGACTCTCTCTGAATCTCTCTGAAGCTCTCTGACACTCTGTGACACTCTCTGAAACTTTCTGGCACTCTCTGACACTCTCTGACACTCTCTGAAGATCTCTGAAACACTCTGACACTCTCTGACACTCTCCGACAAACTCAGAAACTGTCAGAAACTCTCAGGCACTCTCTGACACTCTCAGAAAGTCTCTGAAACTCTCTGACACTATCTGAACCTCTCTGACACTCTCTGACACGCTCTGAAACTCTTTTACACTCTCTGACACTCTCAGACACTGTCTGACTCTTTCTGAAACTCTCCGAAACTCTCTGACACTCTCTGACACTTCCTGACATTCTCTGAAACTCTCTGAAACTCTCTGAAACACTCTGAAACTCTCTGGCACTCTCTGAAACTCATCTGAAACTCACTGACACTCTCAGACAATCTCTGACACTCTCTGACACTGTCTGAAACTCTCTGACACTATATGACACTTTCTGAAAATTTCTGACAATCTCTGACACTCTATGACACTCTCAGAAACGCTCAGAAACTCTCTGAAACTCTCTGACACTCTCTGACACTCTGTGACACTCTCTGACACTCTGTGAACCTCTCTGAAGCTCTTCCGCACTCTCTGACACTCTCAGATTCTGTCTGACACTCTCTGAAACTCTCTGACACTCTCTGAAATTCTCTGACACTCTCTGACACTCCCTGACGTTCTCTGAAACTTTCTGGCACTCTCTGACACTCTCTGAAGATCTCTGAAACTTTCTGAAAATCTCTGACACTCTCTGAAACTCTGTGACACTCTCTGAAACACTCTGACACTCTATGACACTCTCCGACACACTCAGAAACTGTCAGAAACTCTCAGGCACTCTCTGACACTCTCAGAAAGTCTCTGAAACTCTCTGACACTATCTGAACCTCTCTGACAATCTCTGACACTCTATGACACTCTCAGAAACGCTCAGAAACTCTCTGAAACTCTCTGACACTCACTGACACTCTGTGACACTCTCTGAACCTCTCTGAAGCTCTTCGGCACTCTCTGACACTCTCAGATTCTGTCTGACACTCTATGAAACTCTCTGACACTCTCTGAAATTCTCTGACACTCTCTGACACTCCCTGACGTTCTCTGAAACTTTCTGGCACTCTCTGACACTCTCTGAAGATCTCTGAAACTCTCTGAAAATCTCTGACACTCTCTGAAACTCTGTGACACTCTCTGACACTCTCCGACACACTCAAAAACTGTCAGAAACACTCAGGCACTCTCTGACACTCTCAGAAAGTCTCTGAAACTCTCTGACACTATCTGAACCTCTCTGACACTCTCTGACACTCTCTGACACTCTCAGATACTGTCTGACACTCTCTGAAACTCTCTGACACTCTCTGAAGTTCTTTGACACTCTCTGACACTCCCCGACACTCTCTGAATCTCTCTGAAGCTCTCTGACACTCTGTGACACTCTCTGAAACTTTCTGGCACTCTCTGACACTCTCTGAAGATCTCTGAAAATCTCTGAAACACTCTGACACTCTCTGACTCTCTCCGACAAACTCAGAAACTGTCAGAAACTCTCAGGCACTCTCTGACACTCTCAGAAAGTCTCTGAAACTCTCTGACACTATCTGAACCTCTCTGACACTCTCTGACACTCTCTGACACTCTCTGACACTCTCTGAAACTCCTTTACACTCTCGGACACTCTCAGACACTGTCTGACTCTCTCTGAAACTCTCCGAACCTCTCTGACAATCTCTGACACTCCCTGACACTCCCTGACAGTCTCTGAAACTCTCTGAAACTCTCTGAAACTCTCTGACACTCTCCGAAACTTTCTGACACTCTCTGACACTCTCTGAAACTCTCGGACACTCTCAGCCAATCTCTGACACTCTCAGACACTCTCTGACTCTCTCTGACACTTTCTGAAAATCTCTGACACTATCTGACACTTTCTGAAACTTTCTGACAATCTCTGACACTCTCTGACACATTCTGAAACTCTCTGACACGCTCTGACACTCTCTGAAACTCATCTGAAACTCTCTGACACTCTCTGACCCTCTCAGACAATCTCTGACACTCTCTGACACTTTCTGAAACTCTCTGACACTATCTGACACTTTCTGAAATTTTCTGACAATCTCTGACACTCTATCAAAGTCTCAGAAACGCTCAGAAACTCTCTGAAACTGTCTGACACTCTCTGACACTCTGTGACACTCTCTGAACCTCTCTGAAGCTCTTCGGCTCTCTCTGACACTCTTAGATTCTGTCTGACACTCTCTGAAACTCTCTGACACTATCTGAACCTCTCTGACACTCTCTGACACTCTCTGACACTCTCTGAAACTCTTTTACACTCTTGGACACTCTCAGACACTGTCTGACTCTCTCTGAAACTCTCCGAAACTCTCTGACACTCTCTGACACTCCCTGACACTCTCTGAAACTCTCTGAAAATCTCTGAAACTCTCTGACACTCGCTGAAACTTTCTGACACTCTCTGAAACTCTCTGAAACTCTCGGACACTCTCAGCCAATCTCTGACACTCTCAGACACTCTCTGACTCTCTCTGACACTTTCTGAAAATCTCTGACACTATCTGAAACTTTCTGAAACTTTCTGACAATCTCTGAAACTCTCTGACACTTTCTGAAACTCTCTGACACGCTATGACACTCTCTGAAACTCTCTGAAACTCTCTGGCACTCTCTGAAACTCATGTGAAAGTCTCTGACACTCTCTGACCCTCTCAGACAATCTCTGACACTCTTTGACACTTTGTGAAACTCTCTGACACTATCTGACACTTTCTGAAAATTTCTCACAATCTCTGACACTCTATCACACTCTCAGAAAAGCTCAGAAACTCTCTGACACTCTCTGACACTCTGTGACACTCTCTGAACCTCTCTGAAGCTCTTCGGCTCTCTCTGACACTCTCAGATTCTGTCTGACACTCT
This sequence comes from Heterodontus francisci, assembly GCF_036365525.1. Classification (NCBI taxonomy): domain Eukaryota; kingdom Metazoa; phylum Chordata; class Chondrichthyes; order Heterodontiformes; family Heterodontidae; genus Heterodontus; species Heterodontus francisci. The sequence goes on along the minus strand of NW_027141332.1, from coordinate 3,477,982 downwards.
CTGAATCTCTCTGATACTCTCTGAAATTCTCTGACACTCCCTGACACTCTTTGAAACTTTCTGGCACTCTCTGACACTCTCTGAAGATCTCTGAAACTCTCTGAAAATCTCTGACACTCTCTGAAACTCTGTGACACTCTCTGAAACACTCTGACACTCTCTGACACTCTACGACACACTCAGAAACTGTCAGAAACTCTCAGGCACTCTCAGACACTCTCTGACACTCTCAGAAAGTCTCTGAAACTCTCTGACACTATCTGATCCTCTCTGACACTCTCAGCCAATCTCTGACACTCTCAGACACTCTCTGACTCTCTCTGACACTTTATGACACTTTCTGAAACTTTCTGACAATCTCTGACACTCTCTGACACTTTCTGAAACTCTCTGACACTCTCTGACACTCTCTGAAACTTTCTGACACTCTCTGAAACTCTCTGACACTCTCAGACACTCTCTGACACTCTCAGACACTCTCTGACACTCTCTGGTACTCTCAGAAAGTCTCTGAAACTCTCTGACACTCTCTGAAACTCTCTGACACTCTCAGACACTCTCTGAAACTCTTCGGCACTCTCTGACACTCTCAGATACTGTCTGACGCTCTCTGAAACTCTCTGACACTCTCTGACACTCTCTGACACTCTGTGACACTCTCTGACACTCCCCGACTCTCTCTGAATCTCTCTGAAGCTCTCTGACACTCTGTGACACTCTCTGAAACTTTCTGGCACTCTCTGACACTCTCTGACACTCTCTGAAGATCTCTGAAACTCTCTGAAACACTGTGACACTCTCTGACATTCTCCGACAAACTGAGAAACTGTCAGAAACTCTCAGGCACTCTCTGACACTCTCAGATAGTCTCTGAAACTCTCTGATACTATCTGAACCTCTCTGACACTCTCTGACACTCTCTGACACTCTCTGAAACTCTTTTACACTCTCGGACACTCTCAGACACTGTCTGACTCTCTCTGAAACTCTCCGAAACTCTTTGACACTCTCTGACACTTCCTGACATTCTCTGAAACTCTCTGAAACTCTCTGAAACTCTCTGACACTCTCTGAAACTTTCTGACACTCTCTGAAACTCTCTGAAACTCTCGGACACTCTCAGCCAATCTCTGACACTCTCAGACACTCTCTGACTCTCTCTGACACTTTCTGAAACTTTCTGACAATCTCTGACACTCTCTGACACTTTCTGAAACTCTCTGACACGCTCTGACCCTCTCTGAAACACTCTGAAACTCTCTGGCACTCTTTGAAACTCATCTGAAACTCTCTGACACTCTCTGACACTCTCAGACAGTCTCTGACACTCTCTGACACTTTCTGAAACTCTCTGACACTATCTGACACTTTCTGAAAATTTCTGACAATCTCTGACACTCGATCACACTCTCAGAAACGCTCAGAAACTCTCTGAAACTGTCTGAAACTCTCTGACACTCTGTGACACTCTCTGAACCTCTCTGAAGCTCTTCGGCTCTCTCTGACACTCTCAGATTCTGTCTGACACTCTCTGAAACTCTCTGACACTATCTGAACCTCTCTGACACTCTCTGACACTCTCTGACACTCTCTGAAACTGTTTTACACTTTTGGACACTCTCAGACACTGTCTGACTCTCTCTGAAACTCTCCGAAACTCTCTGACACTCTCTGACACTCCCTGACACTCTCTGAAACTCTCTGAAAATCTCTGAAACTCTCTGACACTCTCTGAAACTTTCTGACACTCTCTGAAACTCTCTGAAACTCTCGGACACTCTCAGCCAATCTCTGACACTCTCAGACACTCTCTGACTCTCTCTGACACTTTCTGAAAATCTCTGACACTATCTGAAACTTTCTGAAACTTTCTGACAATCTCTGAAAATCTCTGACTCTATCTGAAACTTTCTGAAACTTTCTGACAATCTCTGAAACTCTCTGACACTATCTGATCCTCTCTGACACTCTCCGCCAATCTCTGACACTCTCAGACACTGTCTGACTCTCTCTGAAACTCTCCAAAACTCTTTGACACTCTCTGACACTTCCTGACATTCTCTGAAACTCTCTGAAACTCTCTGAAACTCTCTGACACTCTCTGAAACTTTCTGACACTCTCTGAAACTCTCTGAAACTCTCGGACACTCTCAGCCAATCCCTGACACTCTCAGACACTCTCTGACTCTCTCTGACACTTTCTGACACTTTCTGAAACTTTCTGACAATCTCTGACACTCTCTGACACTTTCTGAAACACTCTGACACGCTCTGACACTCTCTGAAACACTCTGAAACTCTCTGGCACTCTCTGAAACTCATCTGAAACACTCTGACACTCTCTGACACTCTCAGACAATCTCTGACACTCTCTGACACTTTCTGAAACTCTCTGACACTATCTGACACTTTCTGAAAATTTCTGACAATCTCTGACACTCTATGACACTCTCAGAAACGCTCAGAAACTCTCTGAAACTCTCTGACACTCACTGACACTCTGTGACACTCTCTGAACCTCTCTGAAGCTCTTCGGCACTCTCTGACACTCTCAGATTCTGTCTGACACTCTCTGAAACTCTCTGACACTCTCTGAAATTCTCTGACACTCTCTGACACTCCCTGACATTCTCTGAAACTTTCTGGCACTCTCTGACACTCTCTGAAGATCTCTGAAACTCTCTGAAAATCTCTGACACTCTCTGAAACTCTGTGACACTGTCTGAAACACTCTGACACTCTCTGACACTCTCCGACACACTCAAAAACTGTCAGAAACACTCAGGCACTCTCTGACACTCTCAGAAAGTCTCTGAAACTCTCTGACACTATCTGAACCTCTCTGACACTCTCTGACACTCTCAGATACTGTCTGACACTCTCTGAAACTCTCTGACACTCTCTGAAGTTCTTTGACACTCTCTGACACTCCCCGACACTCTCTGAATCTCTCTGAAGCTCTCTGACACTCTGTGACACTCTCTGAAACTTTCTGGCACTCTCTGACACTCTCTGAAGATCTCTGAAACTCTCTGAAACACTCTGACACTCTCTGACTCTCTCCGACAAACTCAGAAACTGTCAGAAACTCTCAGGCACTCTCTGACACTCTCAGAAAGTCTCTGAAACTCTCTGACACTATCTGAACCTCTCTGACACTCTCTGACACTCTCTGACACTCTCTGACACTCTCTGAAACTCTTTTACACTCTCGGACACTCTCAGACACTGTCTGACTCTCTCTGAAACTCTCCGAACCTCTCTGACAATCTCTGACACTCCCTGACACTCTCTGAAACTCTCTGAAACTCTCTGAAACTCTCTGACACTCTCCGAAACTTTCTGACACTCTCTGAAACTCTCTGAAACTCTCGGACACTCTCAGCCAATCTCTGACACTCTCAGACACTCTCTGACTCTCTCTGACACTTTCTGAAAATCTCTGACACTATCTGACACTTTCTGAAACTTTCTGACAATCTCTGACACTCTCTGACACATTCTGAAACTCTCTGACACGCTCTGACACTCTCTGAAACTCATCTGAAACTCTCTGACACTCTCTGACCCTCTCAGACAATCTCTGACACTCTCTGACACTTTTTGAAACTCTCTGACACTATCTGACACTTTCTGAAAATTTCTGACAATCTCTGACACTCTATCACACTCTCAGAAACGCTCAGAAACTCTCTGAAACTGTCTGACACTATCTGACACTCTGTGACACTCTCTGAACCTCTCTGAAGCTCTTCAGCTTTCTCTGACACTCTTAGATTCTGTCTGACACTCTCTGAAACTCTCTGACACTATCTGAACCTCTCTGACACTCTCTGACACTCTCTGACACTCTCTGAAACTCTTTTACACTCTTGGACACTCTCAGACACTGTCTGACTCTCTCTGAAACTCTCCGAAACTCTCTGACACTCTCTGACACTCCCTGACACTCTCTGAAACTCTCTGAAAATCTCTGAAACTCTCTGACACTCGCTGAAACTTTCTGACACTCTCTGAAACTCTCTGAAACTCTCGGACACTCTCAGCCAATCTCTGACACTCTCAGACACTCTCTGACTCTCTCTGACACTTTCTGAAAATCTCTGACACTATCTGAAACTTTCTGAAACTTTCTGACAATCTCTGAAACTCTCTGACACTTTCTGAAACTCTCTGACACGCTCTGACACTCTCTGAAACTCTCTGAAACTCTCTGGCACTCTCTGAAACTCATCTGAAAGTCTCTGGCACTCTCTGACCCTCTCAGACAATCTCTGACACTCTCTGACACTTTCTGAAACTCTCTGACACTATCTGACACTTTCTGAAAATTTCTGACAATCTCTGACACTCTATCACACTCTCAGAAAAGCTCAGAAGCTCTCTGAAACTCTCTGACACTCTCTGACACTCTGTGACACTCTCTGAACCTCTCTGAAGCTCTTCGGCTCTCTCTGACACTCTCAGATTCTGTCTGACACTCTCTGAATCTCTCTGATACTCTCTGAAATTATCTGACACTCTCTGACACTCCCTGACACTCTCTGAAACTTTCTGGCACTCTCTGACACTCTCTGAAGATCTCTGAAACTCTCTGAAAATCTCTGACACTCTCTGAAACTCTGTGACACTCTCTGAAACACTCTGACACTCTCTGACACTCTCCGACACACTCAGAAACAGTCAGAAACTCTCAGGCACTCTCAGGCACTCTCTGTCACTCTCAGAAAGTCTCTGAAACTCTCTGACACTATCTGATCCTCTCTGACACTCACAGCCAATCTCTGACACTCTCAGACACTCTCTGACTCTCTCTGACACTTTCTGACACTTTCTGAAACTTTCTGACAATCTCTGACACTCTCTGACACTTTCTGAAACTCTCTGACACTCTCTGACACTCTCTGAAACTTTCTGACACTCTCTGAAACTCTCTGACACTCTCAGACACTCTCTGACACTCTCAGACACTCTCTGACACTCTCTGGTACTCTCAGAAAGTCTCTGAAACTCTCTGACACTCTCTGAAACTCTCTGACACTCTCAGACACTCTCTGAAACTCTTTGGCACTCTCTGACACTCTCAGATACTGTCTGACGCTCTCTGAAACTCTCTGAAACTCTCTGACACTCTCTGACACTCTGTGACACTCTCTGAACCTCTCTGAAGCTCTTCGGCTCTCTCTGACACTCTCAGATTCTGTCTGACACTCTCTGAATCTCTCTGATACTCTCTGAAATTATCTGACACTCTCTGACACTCCCTGACACTCTCTGAAACTTTCTGGCACTCTCTGACACTCTCTGAAGATCTCTGAAACTCTCTGAAAATCTCTGACACTCTCTGAAACTCTGTGACACTCTCTGAAACACTCTGACACTCTCTGACACTCTCCGACACACTCAGAAACTGTCAGAAACTCTCAGGCACTCTCAGGCACTCTCTGACACTCTCAGAAAGTCTCTGAAACTCTCTGACACTATCTGATCCTCTCTGACACTCTCAGCCAATCTCTGACACTCTCAGACACTCTCTGACTCTCTCTGACACTTTCTGACACTTTCTGAAACTTTCTGACAATCTCTGACACTCTCTGACACTTTCTGAAACTCTCTGACACTCTCTGACACTCTCTGAAACTTTCTGACACTCTCTGAAACTCTCTGACACTCTCAGACACTCTCTGACACTCTCAGACACTCTCTGACACTCTCTGGTACTCTCAGAAAGTCTCTGAAACTCTCTGACACTCTCTGAAACTCTCTGACACTCTCAGACACTCTCTGAAACTCTTTGGCACTCTCTGACACTCTCAGATACTGTCTGACGCTCTCTGAAACTCTCTGACACTCTCTGACACTCTCTGACACTCTGTGAGACTCTCTGACACTCCCCGACTCTCTCTGAATCTCTCTGAAGCTCTCTGACACTCTGTGACACTCTCTGAAACTTTCTGGCACTCTCTGACACTCTCTGACACTCTCTGAAGATCTCTGAAACTCTCTGAAACACTGTGACACTCTCTGACATTCTCCGACATACTCAGAAACTGTCAGAAACTCTCAGGCACTCTCTGACACTCTCAGAAAGTCTCTGAAACTCTCTGACACTATCTGAACCTCTCTGACACTCTCTGACACTCTCTGACACTCTCTGAAACTCTTTTACACTCTCGGACACTCTCAGACACTGTCTGACTCTCTCTGAAACTCTCCGAAACTCTTTGACACTCTCTAACACTTCCTGACATTCTCTGAAACTTTCTGACACTCTCTGAAACTCTCTGAAACTCTCCGACACTCTCAGCCAATCTCTGACACACTCAGACACTCTCTGACTATCTCTGACACTTTCTGAAACTTTCTGACAATCTCTGACACTCTCTGACACTTTCTGAAACTCTCTGACACGCTCTGACCCTCTCTGAAACACTCTGAAACTCTCTGGCACTCTTTGAAACTCATCTGAAACTCTCTGACACTCTCTGACACTCTCAGACAATCTCTGACACTCTCTGACACTTTCTGAAACTCTCTGACACTATCTGACACTTTCTGAAAATTTCTGACAATCTCTGACACTCTATCAAACTCTCAGAAACGCTCAGAAACTCTCTGAAACTGTCTGAAACTCTCTGACACTCTGTGACACTCTCTGAACCTCTCTGAAGCTCTTCGGCTCTCTCTGACACTCTCAGATTCTGTCTGACACTCTCTGAAACTCTCTGACACTATCTGAACCTCTCTAACACTCTCTGACACTCTCTGACACTCTCTGAAACTCTTTTACACTTTTGGACACTCTCAGACACTGTCTGACTCTCTCTGAAACTCTCCGAAACTCTCTGACACTCTCTGACACTCCCTGACACTCTCTGAAACTCTCTGAAAATCTCTGAAACTCTCTGACACTCTCTGAAACTTTCTGACACTCTCTGAAACTCTCTGAAACTCTCGGACACTCTCAGCCAATCTCTGACACTCTCAGACACTCTCTGACTCTCTCTGACACTTTCTGAAAATCTCTGACACTATCTGAAACTTTCTGAAACTTTCTGACAATCTCTGAAACTCTCTGACACTTTCTGAAACTCTCTGACACGCTCTGACACTCTCTGAAACTCTCTGAAACTCTCTGGCACTCTCTGAAACTCATCTGAAAGTCTCTGACACTCTCTGACCCTCTCAGACAATCTCTGACACTCTCTGACACTTTCTGAAACTCTCTGACACTATCTGACACTTTCTGAAAATTTCTGACAATCTCTGACACTCTATCACACTCTCAGAAACGCTCAGAAACTCTCTGAAACTCTCTGACACTCTCTGACACTCTGTGACACTCTCTGAACCTCTCTGAAGCTCTTCGGCTCTCTCTGACACTCTCAGATTCTGTCTGACACTCTCTGAATCTCTCTGATACTCTCTGAAATTCTCTGACACTCTCTGACACTCCCTGACACTCTCTGAAACTTTCTGGCACTCTCTGACACTCTCTGAAGATCTCTGAAACTCTCTGAAAATCTCTGACACTCTCTGAAACTCTGTGACACTCTCTGAAACACTCTGACACTCCCTGACACTCTCCGACACACTGAGAAACTGTCAGAAACTCTCAGGCACTCTCTGACACTCTCAGAAAGCCTCTGAAACTCTCTGACACTATCTGATCCTCTCTGACACTCTCTGACACTCTCTGAAACTCTTTGACACTCTCTGACACTCTCAGACACTGTCTGACTCTCTCTGAAACTCTCCGAAAATCTCTGCCACTCTCTGCCACTCACTGACACTCTTTGAAGGTCTCTGAAACTCTCTGAAACTCTCTGACACTCTCTGAATCTCTCTGACACTCTCAGACACTCTCTGACACTCTCAGACACTCTCTGACACTCTCTGGTATTCTCAGAAAGTCTCTGAAACTCTCTGACACTCTCTGAAACTCTCTGACACTCTCAGACACTCTCTGAAACTCTTCGGCACTCTCTGACACTCTCAGATATTGTCTGACACTCTCTGAAACTCTCTGACACTCTCTGAAGTTCTTTGACACTCTCTGACACTCCCCGACTCTCTCTGAATCTCTCTGAAGCTCTCTGACACTCTGTGACACTCTCTGAAACTTTCTGGCACTCTCTGACACTCTCTGAAGATCTCTGAAACTCTCTGAAACACTCTGACACTCTCTGACACTCTCCGACAAACTCAGAAACTGTCAGAAACTCTCAGGCACTCTCTGACACTCTCAGAAAGTCTCTGAAACTCTCTGACACTATCTGAACCTCTCTGACACTCTCTGACACTCTCTGACACTCTCTGAAACTCTTTTACACTCTCTGACACTCTCAGACACTGTCTGACTCTCTCTGAAACTCTCCGAAACTCTCTGACAATCTCTGACACTTCCTGACATTCTCTGAAACTCTCTGAAACTCTCTGAAACTCTCTGACACTCTCTGAAACTTTCTGACACTCTCTGAAACTCTCTGAAACTCTCGGACACTCTCAGCCAATCTCTGACACTCTCAGACACTCTCTGACTCTCTCTGACACTTTCTGACACTTTCTGAAACTTTCTGACAATCTCTGACACTCTCTGACACTTTCTGAAACTCTCTGACACTCTCTGACACTCTCTGAAACTTTCTGACACTCTCTGAAACTCTCTGACACTCTCAGACACTCTCTGACACTCTCAGACACTCTCTGACACTCTCTGGTACTCTCAGAAAGTCTCTGAAACTCTCTGACACTCTCTGAAACTCTCTGACACTCTCAGACACTCTCTGAAACTCTTCGGCACTCTCTGACACTCTCAGATACTGTCTGACGCTCTCTGAAACTCTCTGACACTCTCTGACACTCTGTGACACTCTCTGACACTCCCCGACTCTCTCTGAATCTCTCTGAAGCTCTCTGACACTCTGTGACACTCTCTGAAACTTTCTGGCACTCTCTGACACTCTCTGACACTCTCTGAAGATCTCTGAAACTCTCTGAAACACTCTGACACTCTCTGACACTCTCCGACAAACTCGGAAACTGTCAGAAACTCTCAGGCACTCTCTGACACTCTCAGAAAGTCTCTGAAACTCTCTGACACTATCTGAACCTCTCTGACACTCTCTGACACTCTCTGACACTCTCTGAAACTCTTTTACACTCTCGGACACTCTCAGACACTGTCTGACTCTCTCTGAAACTCTCCGAAACTCTTTGATACTCTCTGACACTTCCTGACATTCTCTGAAACTCTCTGAAACTCTCTGAAACTCTCTGACACTCTCTGAAACTTTCTGACACTCTCTGAAACTCTCTGAAACTCTCGGACACTCTCAGCCAATCTCTGACACTCTCAGACACTCTCTGACTCTCTCTGACACTTTCTGAAACTTTCTGACAATCTCTGACACTCTCTGACACTTTCTGAAACTCTCTGACACGCTCTGACACTCTCTGAAACACTCTGAAACTCTCTGGCACTCTTTGAAACTCATCTGAAACTCTCTGACACTCTCTGACACTCTCAGACAATCTCTGACACTCTCTGACACTTTCTGAAACTCTCTGACACTATCTGACACTTTCTGAAAATTTCTGACAATCTCTGACACTCTATGACACTCTCAGAAACGCTCAGAAACTCTCTGAAACTCTCTGACACTCACTGACACTCTGTGACACTCTGTGACACTCTCTGAACCTCTCTGAAGATCTTCGGCACTCTCTGACACTCTCAGATTCTGTCTGACACTCTCTGAAACTCTCTGACACTCTCTGAAATTCTCTGACACTCTCTGACACTCCCTGACATTCTCTGAAACTTTCTGGCACTCTCTGACACTCTCTGAAGATCTCTGAAACTCTCTGAAAATCTCTGACACTCTCTGAAACTCTGTGACACTCTCTGAAACACTCTGACACTCTCTGACACTCTCCGACACACTCAGAAACTGTCAGAAACACTCAGGCACTCTCTGACACTCTCAGAAAGTCTCTGAAACTCTCTGACACTATCTGAACCTCTCTGACACTCTCTGACACTCTCAGACACTGTCTGACACTCTCTGAAACTCTCTGACACTCTCTGAATTTCTTTGACACTCTCTGACACTCCCCGACACTCTCTGAATCTCTCTGAAGCTCTCTGACACTCCGTGACACTCTCTGAAACTTTCTGGCACTCTCTGACACTCTCTGAAGATCTCTGAAACTCTCTGAAACACTCTGACACTCTCTGACACTCTCCGACAAACTCAGAAACTGTCAGAAACTCTCAGGCACTCTCTGACACTCTCAGAAAGTCTCTGAAACTCTCTGACACTATCTGAACCTCTCTGACACTCTCTGACACTCTCTGACACTCTCTGAAACTCTTTTACACTCTCGGACACTCTCAGACACTGTCTGGCTCTCTCTGAAACTCTCCGAAACTCTCTGACAATCTCTGACACTCCCTGACACTCTCTGAAACTTTCTGACACTCTCTGAAACTCTCTGAAACTCTCGGACACTCTCAGCCAATCTCTGACACTCTCAGACACTCTCTGACTCTCTCTGACACTTTCTGAAACTTTCTGACAATCTCTGACACTCTCTGACACTTTCTGAAACTCTCAGACACGCTCTGACACTCTCTGAAACACTCTGAAACTCTCTGAAACTCTTTGAAACTCATCTGAAACTCTCTGACACTCTCTGACACTCTCAGACAATCTCTGACACTCTCTGACACTTTCTGAAACTCTCTGACACTATCTGACACTTTCTGAAAATTTCTGACAATCTCTGACACTCTATGACACTCTCAGAAACGCTCAGAAACTCTCTGAAACACTCAGGCACTCTCTGACACTCTCAGAAAGTCTCTGAAACTCTCTGACACTATCTGAACCTCTCTGACACTCTCTGACACTCTCTGACACTCTCAGACACTGTCTGACACTCTCTGAAACTCTCTGACACTCTCTGAAGTTCTTTGACACTCTCTGACACTCCCCGACACTCTCTGAATCTCTCTCAAGCTCTCTGACACTCTGTGACACTCTCTGAAACTTTCTGGCACTCTCTGACACTCTCTGAAGATCTCTGAAACTCTCTGAAACACTCTGACACTCTCTGACACTCTCCGACAAACTCAGAAACTGTCAGAAACTCTCAGGCACTCTCTGACACTCTCAGAACGTCTCTGAAACTCTCTGACACTATCTGAACCTCTCTGACACTCTCTGACACTCTCTGAAACTCTTTTACACTCTCGGACACTCTCAGACACTGTCTGACTCTCTCTGAAACTCTCCGAAACTCTCTGACAATCTCTGACACTCCCTGACACTCTCTGAAACTCTCTGAATCTCCTGAAACTCTCTGACACTCTCCGAAACTTTCTGACACTCTCTGAAACTCTCTGAAACTCTCGGACACTCTCAGCCAATCTCTGACACTCTCAGACACTCTCTGACTCTCTCTGACACTTTCTGAAAATCTCTGACACTATCTGACACTTTCTGAAACTTTCTGACAATCTCTGACACTCTCTGACACATTCTGAAACTCTCTGACACGCTCTGACACACTCTGAAACTCTCTGAAACTCTCTGGCACTCTCTGAAACTCATCTGAAACTCTCGGACACTCTCAGCCAATCTCTGACACTCTCAGACAATCTCTGACACTCTCTGACACTTTCTGAAACTCTCTGACACTATCTGAAACTTTCTGAAAATTTCTGACAATCTCTGACACTCTCTGACACTCTCAGAAACGCTCAGAAACTCTCTGAAACTCTCTGACACTCACTGACACTCTGTGACAGTCTCTGAACCTCTACGAAGCTCTTCGGCAATCTCTGACACTCTCAGATTCTGTCTGACACTCTCTGAAACTCTCGGACACTCTCTGAAATTCTCTGACACTCTCTGACACTCCCTGACACTCTCTGAAACTTTCTGGCACTCTCTGACACTCTCTGAATATCTCTGAAACTCTCTGAAAATCTCTGACACTCTCTGAAACTCTGTGACACTCTCTGAAACACTCTGACACACTCCGAAACACTCAGAAACTGTCAGAAACTCTCAGGCACTCTCTGACACTCTCAGAAAGTCTCTGAAACTCTCTGACATTATCTGAACCTCTCTGACACTCTCTGACACTCTCTGACACTCTCTGAAACTCTTTGACACTCTCTGACACTCTCAGACACTGTCTGACTCTCTCTGAAACTCTCCGAAACTCTCTGACACTCTCAGACACTCTCTGACACTCTCAGACACTCTCTGACACTCTCTGGTACTCTCAGAAAGTCTCTGAAACTCTCTGACACTCTCTGAAACTCTCTGACACTCTCAGACATTCTCTGAAACTCTTTGACACTGTTTGACACTCTCTGACTCTTTCTGAAACTCACTGACACTATCTGACACTTTCTGAAAATTTCTGACACTCTTTGACACTCTCTGACACTCTCTGACACTCTCAGAAGCTCTCAGAAACTCTCTGAAACTTTCTTGCACTCTCTGACACTCTGTGACACTCTCCAAAACTCTCTGACACTCTCTGACACTCTCTGAATCTCTCAGACAGTCTCTGACAGTCTCTGAATCTCTCTGAAGCGTTCTGGCACTCTCTGACACTCTCAGCTACTCTCTGACACTCTCTGACACTTTCTGAAACTCTCTGATACTACCTGACTCTTACTGAAACTCTCTGATACTCTCTGAAATTCTCTGACACTCTCTGACACTCCCTGACACTCTCTGAAACATTCTGGCACTCTCTGACAATCTCTGAAGATCTCTGAAACTCTCTGAAAATCTCTGACAATCTCTGAAACTCTGTGACACACTCTGAAACACTCTGACACTCTCCGACACACTCAGAAGCTGTCAGAAACTCTTTAGGCACTCTCTGACACTCTCAGAAAGTCTCTGAAACTCTCTGACACTATCTGAACCTCTCTGACACTCTCTGACACTCTCTGGCACTCTCTGAAACTCTTTGACACTCTCTGACACTCTCAGACACTGTCTGACTCGCTCTGAAACTCTCCGAAACTCTCTGACACTCTCTGCCACTCCCTGACACTCTCTGAAGCTCTCTGAAACTCTCTGACACTCTCTGGCACTCTCTGAAACTTTCTGACACTCTCTGAAACTCTCTGACACTCTCTGACACTCTTTGACACTCTCTGACACTCTCAGACACTGTCTGACTCTCTCTGAAACTCTCTGAAACTCTCTGACACTCTCTGCCACTCCCTGACACTCTCTGAAGCTCTCTGAAACTCTCTGACACTCTCTGACACTTTCTGAAAATTTCTGACACTCATTGACATTCTCTGACACTCTCTGACACTCTCTGACACTCTCAGAAGCTCTCTGAAACTCTCTGAAACTCTCTGACACTCTCTGACACTCTGTGACACTCTCCATAACTCTCTGACACTCTGTGACACTCTCTGAAACTCTCTGACACTCTCTGACACTCTCTGACACTCTCTGAACCTCTCTGAAGCTCTTCGGCACTCTCTGACACTCTCAGATTCTGTCTGACACTCTCTGAAACTCTCTGACACTCTCTGAAATTCTCTGACACTCTCTGACACTCCCTGACACTCTCTGAAACTTTCTGGCACTCTCTGACACTCTCTGAAGATCTCTGAAACTCTCTGAAACTCTCTGACACTCTCTGACACTCTGTGACGCTCTCCAAAACTCTCTGACACTCTCTGACACTCTCTGATTCTCTCAGACAGTCTCTGACACTCTCTGCCTCTCTTTGAAACTCTCTGATACTATCTGACACTTCCTGAATCTTTCTGACAATCTCTTACACTCTCTGAAACTCTATGACACTCTCTGAAACACTCTGACACTCTCTGACACTCTCTGACACTCTGCGACACACTCAGAAACAGTCAGAAACTCTCAGGCACTCTCTGACACTCTCAGAAAGTCTCTGAAACTCTCTGACACTATCTGAACCTCACTGACACTCTCTGACACTCTCTGACACTCTCTGAAATTCTTTTACACTCTCTGACACTCTCAGACACTGTCTGACTCTCTCTGAAACTCTCCGAAAATCTCTGACACTCTCTGCCACTCCCTGACACTCTTTGAAGGTCTCTGAAACTCTCTGACACTCTCTGACACACTCAGACACTCTCTGACACTCTCAGACACTCTCTGACACTCTCAGACACTCTCTGAAACTCTTTGACACTCTCTGAAACTCTCTGACACTCTCAGACACTCTCTGAAACTCTTTGACACTGTTTGACACTCTCTGTCTCTTTCTGAAACGCTCTGACACTATCTGACACTTTCTGAAAATTTCTGACACTCTTTGACACTCTCTGACACTCTCCGACACTCTCAGAAGCTCTCAGAAAATCTCTGAAACTCTCTGACACTCTCTGACACTCTGTGACACTCTCCAAAACTCTCTGACACTCTCTGACACTCTCTGAATCTCTCAGAAAGTCTCTGACACTCTCTGAAACTCTCTGAAGCTCTCTGACAAGCTCTGACACTCTCTGACACTTTCTGAAACTCTCTGATACTACCTGACTCTTACTGAAACTCTCTGACACTCTCAGAAATTCTCTGGCACTCTCTGACACTCCCTGACACTCTCTGAAACTTTCTGGCACTATCTGACACTCTCTGAAGATCTCTGAAAATCTCTGAAAATCTCTGACAATCTCTGAAACTCTGTGACACTCTCTGAAACACTCTGACACTCTCTGACACTCTCCAACACACTCAGAAACTGTCAGAAACTCTCAGGCACTCTCTGACACTCACAGAAAGTCTCTGAAACACTCTGACACTCTCTGACACTCTCTGAAATTCTTTGACACTCTCTGACACTCCCTGACACTCTCTGAAGCTCTCTGAAACTCTCTGACACTCTCTGAAAATTTCTGACACTCTCTGAAACTCTCTGAAACTCTCTGACACTCTCAGACACTCTCTGACACTCGCAGACACTCTCTGACACTCTCTGGTACTCTCAGAAAGTCTCTGAAACTCTCTGACTCTCTCTGAAACTCTCTGACACTCTCTGACACTCTCTGAAACTCTTTGACACTGTTTGACACTCTCTGACTCTTTCTGAAACTCTCTGACACTATCTGACACTTTCTGAAAATTTCTGACACTCTTTGACACTCTCTGACACTCTTTGACACTCTCTGACACTCTCAGAAGCTCTCTGAAACTCTCTGAAACTCTCTGACACTCTCTGACACTCTGTGACACTCTCCAAAACTCTCTGACACTCTGTGACACTCTCTGAATCTCTCAGACTGTCTCTGACACTCTCTGACACTCTCTGACACTCTCTGACACTCTCTGAAACTCTCTGACAATCTCTGACACTCTCTGAATCTCTCTGAAGCCCTCTGGCACTCTCTGACACTCTCTGAAACTCTCTGACACTCTCTGACACTCTCAGACACTCTCTGACACTCGCATACACTCTCTGACACTCTCTGACACTTTCTGAAACTCTCTGGTACTATCTGACACTTTCTGAAACTCTCCGACAAACTCAGAAACTCTCAGAAACTCTGTGACACTCTCTGACACTCGATGACACTCTCTGACTCTCACTGAAAGTCTCTGATACTCACTGACACTCTGTGACACTCTCTGAAACTCGGTGACACTCTCTGACACTCTCTGACACTCTCTGAACCTCTCTGAAGCTCTTCGGCACTCTCTGACACTCTCAGATTCTGTCTGATACTCTCTGAAACTTTCTGACACTCTCTGAAATTCTCTGACACTCTCTGACACTCCCTGACACTCTCTGAAACTATCTGGCACTCTCTGACACTCTCTGAAGATCTCTGAAACTCTCTGAAACTCTCTGACACTCTCTGACACTCTGTGACTCTCTCCAAAACTCTCTGACACTCTGTGACACTCTCTGAATCTCTCAGACAGTCTCTGACACTCTCTGACACTCTCTGAAACTCTCTGATACTATCTGACACTTCCTGAATCTTTCTGACAATCTCTTACACTCTCTGAAACTCTATGACACTCTCTGAAACACTCTGACACTCTCTGACACTCTGCGACACACTCAGAAACAGTCAGAAACTCTCAGGCACTCTCTGACACTCTCAGATAGTCTCTGAAACTCTCTGACACTATCTGAACCTCACTGACACTCTCTGACACTCTCTGAAACTCTTTGACACTCTCTGACACTCTCAGACACTGTCTGACTCTCTCTGAAACTCTCCGAAAATCTCTGACACTATCTGCCACTCCCTGACACTCTTTGAAGGTCTCTGAAACTCTCTGACACTATCTGAACCTCACTGACACTCTCTGACACTCTCTGACACTCTCTGAAACTCTTTGACACTCTCTGACACTCTCAGACACTGTCTGACTCTCTCTGAAACTCTCCGAAAATCTCTGACACTCTCTGCCACTCCCTGACACACTTTGAAGGTCTCTGAAACTCTCTGAAACTCTCTGACACTCTCTGACACTCTCTGACACTCTCAGACACTCTCTGACACTCTCAGACACTCTCTGACACTCTCTGGTACTCTCAGAAAGTCTCTGAAACTCTCTGAAACTCTCTGACACTCTCAGACACTCTCTGAAACTCTTTGACACTGTTTGACACTCTCTGTCTCTTTCTGAAACGCTCTGACACTATCTGACACTTTCTGAAAATTTCTGACACTCTTTGACACTCTCTGACACTCTCTGACACTCTCAGAAGCTCTCAGAAACTCTCTGAAACTCTCTGACACTCTCTGACACTCTGTGACACTCTCCAAAACTCTCTGACACTCTCTGACACTCTCTGAATCTCTCAGAAAGTCTCTGACACTCTCTGAAACTCTCTGAAGCTCTCTGAAAAGCTCTGACAAACTCTGAATCTCTCTGAAGCTCTCTGGCACTCTCTGACACTCTCAGACACTCTCTGACACTTTCTGAAACTCTCTGATACTACCTGACTCTTACTGAAACTCTCTGACACTGTCAGAACTTCTCTGGCACTCTCTGACACTCCCTGACACTCTCTGAAACTTTCTGGCACTATCTGACACTCTCTGAAGATCTCTGAAAATCTCTGAAAATCTCTGACAATCTCTGAAACTCTGTGACACTCTCAGAAACACTCTGACACTCTCTGAAACTCTCCAACACACTCAGAAACTGTCAGAAACTCTCAGGCACTCTCTGACACTCACAGAAAGTCTGTGAAACTCTCTGACACTATCTGAACCTCTCTGACACTCTCTGACACTCTCTGACACTCTCTGAAACTGTTTGACACTCTCTGACACTCTCAGACACAGTCTGACTCTCTCTGAAACTCTCCGAAACTCTCTGACAATCTCTGCCACTCCCAGACACTCTCTGAAGCTCTCTGAAACTCTCTGACACTCTCTGAAACTTTCTGACACTCTCTGAAACTCTCTGAAACTCTCTGACACTCTCAGACACTCTCTGACACTCGCAGACACTCTCTGACACTCTCTGGTACTCTCAGAAAGTCTCTGAAACTCTCTGACTCTCTCTGAAACTCTCTGACACTCTCTGACACTCTCTGAAACTCTTTGGCACTGTTTGACACACTCTGACTCTTTCTGAAACTCTCTGACACTATCTGACACATTCTGAAAATTTCTGACACTCTCTGACACTCTCTGACACTCTCTGACACTCTCAGAAGCTCTCTGAAACTCTCTGAAACTCTCTGACACTCTCTGACACTCTGTGACACTCTCCAAAACTCTCTGACACTCTGTGACACTCTCTGAATCTCTCAGACTGTCTCTGACACTCTCTGACACTCTCTGAAACTCTCTGACAATCCCTGACACTCTCTGAATCTCTCTGAAGCCCTCTGGCACTCCCTGAAACTCTCTGAAACTCTCTGACACTCTCTGACACTCTCAGACACTCTCTGACACTCTCAGACACTCTCTGACACTCTCTGACACTTTCTGAAACTCTCTGATACTATCTGACACTTTCTGAAACTCTCCGACAAACTCAGAAACTCTCAGAAACTCTGTGACACTCTCTGACACTCGATGACACTCTCTGACTCTCACTGAAAGTCTCTGATACTCACTGACACTCTGTGACACTCTCTGAAACTCTCTGACACTCTCTGACACGCTCTGATACTCTCTGAACGTCTCTGAAGCTCTTCGGCACTCTCTGACACTCTCAGATTCTGTCTGACACTCTCTGAAACTCTCTGACACTCTCTGAAATTCTCTGACACTCTCTGACACTCCCTGACACTCTCTGAAACTTTCTGGCACTCTCTGACACTCTCTGAAGATCTCTGAAACTCTCTGAAACTCTCTGACACTCTCTGACACTCTGTGACTCTCTCCAAAACTCTCTGACACTCTGTGAAACTCTCTGAATCTCTCAGACAGTCTCTGACACTCTCTGACACTCTCTGAAACTCTCTGATACTATCTGACACTTCCTGAATCTTTCTGACAATCTCTTACACTCTCTGAAACTCTATGACACTCTCTGAAACACTCTGACACTCTCTGACACTCTCTGACTCTCTCTGAAACTCTCTGACACTCTCTGACACTCTCAGACACTCTCTGACACTCTCTGACACTTTCTGAAATTCTCTGACACTATCTGACACTTTCTGAATCTCTCGGACACATTCTGACACTTTCTGACTCTCTCTGACACTCTCTGATACTCTCTGACACTTTCTGAATCTCTCTGAAACTCTCTGACACTCTCTGACACTCTCTGACTCTCGCTGACACTCTCTGATACTCTCTGACACTCACTGACACTCTGTGACACTCCCTGAAACTCTGAAACTCTCTGAAACTCTCTGACAATCACTGACACTCTGTGACACTCTCTGAAACTCTCTGACACTCTGACACTCTCTGAAACTCTTCGACACTCTCTGACACTCTCTGATACTGTCTGACACTCTCTGACACTCTCTGAAATTCTCTGACACTCTCTGACACTCTCTGACACTCCCTGACACTCTCTGAATCCCTCTGAAGCTCTCTGACACTCTCTGAAGATCTCTGAAACTCTCTGAAAATCTCTCACACTCTCTGACACACTCAGCAACTGTCAGAAACTCTCAGGCACTCTCTGACACTCTCAGAAAGTCTCTGAAACTCTCTGACACTCTCTGAAACTCTCTGACACTCTCGGACACTCTCTGAAACTCTCTGAAACTCTTTGACACTCTCCGACTCCCTCAGAAACTGTCAGAGACTCTCAGGCACTCTCTGACACTCTCAGAAAGTCTCTGAAACTCCCTGACACTCTCTGACCCTCTCTGAAACTTTCTGACTCTCTCTGACATTCTCTGAACATCTCTGAAACTCTCTGAAAATCTCTGAAACTCTCTGACACTCTCTGACTATCTCTGAAAATCACTGACACTCTCTGACACTGTCTGAAGCTCTCAGACTCTCTCTGACACTCGCTGACACTCTCTGAAAGTCTCTGAACACCTCTGACACACTGTGAAACTCTCTGACACTCTCTGACACTCTCTGACACTCTCTGACACTCTCTGAACATCTCTGAAACTCTCTGCAAATCTCTGAAACTTTCTGACACTCTCTGACCCTCTCTGAAAATCTCTGACACTCTCTGACACTGTCTGACACTTTCTGAAACTCTCTGACACTATCTGACACTTTCTGAATCTCTCGGACAATCTCTGACAATCTCTGACTCTCTCTGACACTCTCTGATACTCTCTGACACTCTCTGAATCTCTCTGAAACTCTCTGACACTCTGTGACACTCTCTGAAACTTTCTGGCACTCTCTGACACTCTCTGAAGATCTCTGAAACTCTCTGAAAATCTCTGACACTCTCTGAAACTCTGTGACACTCTCTGAAACACTCTTACACTCTCTGACAGTCTCAGACACTCTCTGAAACTCTCTGACACTTTCTGAAATTCTCTGACACTGTCTGACACTCTCTGAAACTCTCTGACCCTCTCTGACACTCTCTGAAACTCTCTGAAACTCTCTGACACTCTCTGACTCTCTCTGAAACTCTCTGACACTCTCTGACACTCTCAGACACTCTCTGACACTCTCTGACACTTTCTGACACTCTCTGACACTATCTGACACTTTCTGAATTTCTCGGACTCTCTCTGACACTCTCTGACTCCCTCTGACACTCTCCGATAGTCTCTGACACTCTCTGAATCTCTCTGAAGCTCTCTGACACTCTGTGCCACTCTCTGAAACTTTCTGGCACTCTCTAACACTCTCTGAATATCTCTGAAACTCTCTGAAAATCTCTGACACTGCTTGAAACTCTGTGACACTCTCTGAAACACTCTGACACTCTGTGAAACTCTCTGAATCTCTCTGAAACTCCCAGACACTCTCTGACTCTCTCTGAAACTTTCTGACACTCTCTGAACATCTCTGAAACTCTCTGAAAATCTCTGAAACTCTCTGACACTCTCTGACACTCTCTGAAAATCTCTGACACACTATGACACTGTCTGAAACTCTCAGACACTCTCTGATACTCTCTGACACTCTCTGACACTCTCTGAAACACTCTGAACATCTCTGACACACTGTGAAACTCTCTGAAACTCTCTGACACTCTCTGACTCTCTCTGAAACTCTCTGACACTCTCAGACACTCTCTGACACTCCCTGACACTTTCTGAAATTCTCTGACACTATCTGACACTTTCTGAATCTCTCGGACACATTCTGACACTTTCTGACTCTCTCTGACACTCTCTGATACTCTCTGACACTTTCTGAATCTCTCTGAAACTCTCTGACACTCTCTGACACTCTCTGACTCTCGCTGACACTCTCTGATACTCTCTGACACTCACTGACACTCTGTGACACTCTCTGAAACTCTGACACTCTCTGAAACTCTCTGACAATCACTGACACTCTGTGACACTCTCTGAAACTCTCTGACACTCTGACACTCTCTGAAACTCTTCGACACTCTCTGACACTCTCTGATACTGTCTGACACTCTCTGACACTCTCTGAAATTCTCTGACACTCTCTGACACTCCCTGACACTCTCTGAATCCCTCTGAAGCTCTCTGACACTCTCTGAAGATCTCTGAAACTCTCTGAAAATCTCTCACACTCTCTGACACACTCAGCAACTGTCAGAAACTCTCAGGCACTCTCTGACACTCTCAGAAAGTCTCTGAAACTCTCTGACACTCTCTGAAACTCTCTGACACTCTCGGACACTCTCTGAAACTCTCTGAAACTCTTTGACACTCTCCGACTCCCTCAGAAACTGTCAGAGACTCTCAGGCACTCTCTGACACGCTCAGAAAGTCTCTGAAACTCTCTGACACTCTCTGAAACTCTCTGACACTCTCTGACACTCTCTGACACTCTCTGAAACTCTTTGACACTCTTTGACACTCTCAGACACTGTCTGTCTCTCTCTGAAACTCTCTGACACTCTCTGAAACTCTCTGAAACTGTCTGACACTCTCCGACAGTCTCTGACACTCTCTGAAGCTCTCTGAAACTCTCTGACACTCTGTGACATTTTCTGAAAATCTCTGACACTCTCTGAAACTTTCTGACACTCTCTGAAGCTCTCTGAAACTTTCTGAAACTCTCTGACACACTCTGAAAATCTCTGACACTCTCTGACACTCTCTGACACTCTCTGACACTCTCTGAACATCTCTGAAACTCTCTGCAAATCTCTGAAACTCTCTGACACTCTCTGACTCTCTCTGAAAATCTCTGACACTCTCTGACACTGTCTGAAACTCTCAGACACTCTCTGACAATCTCTGACACTCTCAGACACTCTCTGAAACTCTCTGACACTTTCTGAAACTCTCTGACACTATCTGACACTTTCTGAATCTCTCGGACAATCTCTGACAATCTCTGACTCTCTCTGACACTCTCTGATACTCTCTGACACTCTCTGAATCTCTCTGAAACTCTCTGACACTCTGTGACACTCTCTGAAACTTTCTGGCACTCTCTGACACTCTCTGAAGATCTCTCAAACTCTCTGAAAATCTCTGACACTCTCTGAAACTCTGTGACACTCTCTGAAACAATCTGACACTCTCTGACAGTCTCAGACACTCTCTGACACTCTCTGACACTTTCTGAAACTCTCTGACACTCTCTGACAATCTCAGAAACTCTCTGACACTCTCTGACACTCTCTGACTCTCGCTGAAAATCTCTGATACTCTCTGACACTCACTGACACTCTGTGACACTCTCTGAAACTCTCTGACACTCTCTGACACTCTCTGAAACTCTGTGACACTCTCTGAAACACTCTGACACTCTCTGACACTCTCCGACTAACTCAGAATCTGTCAGAAACTCTCAGGCACTCTCTGAAACTCTCAGAAAGTCTCTGAAACTCTCTGACACTCTCTGACACTCTCAGACACTCTCTGACCATTTCTGACACTTTCTGACACTCTCTGACACTATCTGACACTTTCTGAATTTCTCGGACTCTCTCTGACACTCTCTGACTCGCTCTGACACTCTCTGATAGTCTCTGACACGCTCTGAATCTCTCTGAAGCTCTCTGACACTCTGTGCCACTCTCTGAAACTTTCTGGCACTCTCTGACACTCTCTGAATATCTCTGAAACACTCTGAAAATCTCTGACACTCTCTGAAACTCTGTGACACTCTCTGAAACACTCTGACACTCTGTGAAACTCTCTGAAGCTCTCTGAAACTCCCAGACACTCTTTGATTCACTCTGAAACTTTCTGACACTCTCTGAACATCTCTGAAACTCTCTGAAAATCTCTGAAACTCTCTAACACTCTCTCACTCTCTCTGAAAATCTCTGACACACTCTGACACTGTCTGCAACTCTCAGACACTCTCTGATACTCTCTGACACACTCTGACACTCTCTGAAACTCTCTGAACATCTCTGACACACTGTGAAACTCTCTGAAACTCTCTTACACTCTCTGACTCTCTCTGAAACTCTCTGACACTCTCAGACACTCTCAGACACTCTCTGACACTTTCTGAAATTCTCTGACACTATCTGACACTTTCTGAATTTCTCGCACACTCTCTGACACTCCGTGACTCTCTCTGAAAATCTCTGACACTCTCTGACACTGTCTGAAACTCTCAGACACTCTCTGACAATCTCTGACACTCTCAGACACTCTCTGAAACTCTCTGACACTTTCTGAAACTCTCTGACACTATCTGACACTTTCTGAATCTCTCGGACAATCTCTGACAATCTCTGACTCTCTCTGACACTCTCTGATACTCTCTGACACTCTCTGAATCTCTCTGAAACTCTCTGACACTCTGTGACACTCTCTGAAACTTTCTGGCACTCTCTGACACTCTCTGAAGATCTCTCAAACTCTCTGAAAATCTCTGACACTCTCTGAAACTCTGTGACACTCTCTGAAACAATCTGACACTCTCTGACAGTCTCAGACACTCTCTGACACTCTCTGACACTTTCTGAAACTCTCTGACACTCTCTGACAATCTCAGAAACTCTCTGACACTCTCTGACACTCTCTGACTCTCGCTGAAAATCTCTGATACTCTCTGACACTCACTGACACTCTGTGACACTCTCTGAAACTCTCTGACACTCTCTGACACTCTCTGAAACTCTGTGACACTCTCTGAAACACTCTGACACTCTCTGACACTCTCCGACTAACTCAGAATCTGTCAGAAACTCTCAGGCACTCTCTGAAACTCTCAGAAAGTCTCTGAAACTCTCTGACACTCTCTGACACTCTCAGACACTCTCTGACCATTTCTGACACTTTCTGACACTCTCTGACACTATCTGACACTTTCTGAATTTCTCGGACTCTCTCTGACACTCTCTGACTCGCTCTGACACTCTCTGATAGTCTCTGACACTCTCTGAATCTCTCTGAAGCTCTCTGACACTCTGTGCCACTCTCTGAAACTTTCTGGCACTCTCTGACACTCTCTGAATATCTCTGAAACACTCTGAAAATCTCTGACACTCTCTGAAACTCTGTGACACTCTCTGAAACACTCTGACACTCTGTGAAACTCTCTGAAGCTCTCTGAAACTCCCAGACACTCTTTGATTCACTCTGAAACTTTCTGACACTCTCTGAACATCTCTGAAACTCTCTGAAAATCTCTGAAACTCTCTAACACTCTCTCACTCTCTCTGAAAATCTCTGACACACTCTGACACTGTCTGCAACTCTCAGACACTCTCTGATACTCTCTGACACACTCTGACACTCTCTGAAACTCTCTGAACATCTCTGACACACTGTGAAACTCTCTGAAACTCTCTTACACTCTCTGACTCTCTCTGAAACTCTCTGACACTCTCAGACACTCTCAGACACTCTCTGACACTTTCTGAAATTCTCTGACACTATCTGACACTTTCTGAATTTCTCGCACACTCTCTGACACTCCGTGACTCTCTCTGAAACTCTCTGACACTCTGTGACACTCTCTGAAACTCTCTGGCACTCTCTGACACTCTCTGAAGATCTCTGAAACTCTCTGAAAATCTCTGACACTCTCTGACACTCTGTGACACTCTCTGAAACACTCTTACACTCTCTGACAGTCTCAGACACTCTCTGACACTCTCTGACACTTTCTGAAATTCTCTGACACTATCTGACACTTTCTGAAACTCTCGGACACTCTCTGACACTCTCCGAAACTCTCTGACACTCTCTGACACTCTCTGACTCTCGCTGACACTCTCTGACACTCTCTGAAACTCTGACACTCTCTGACACTCTCTGACACTCTCTGAAACTCTTTGACTCTCACTGACACTCTGTGACACTCTCTGAATCTCTCTGACACTCTCTGACACACTCAGAAACTCTTCGACACTCTCTGAAACTCTGTGAAACACTCTGAAACACTCTGACACTCTCTGACACTCTCTGACACACTCAGAAACTGTCAGAAACTCTCAGGTACTCACTGACACTCTCAGAAAATCTCTGAAACTTTCTGACACTCTGTGAAACTCTCTGACACTCTCGGACAGTCTCTGAAACTCTCTGAAACTCTTTGACACTCTCTGACACTCTCCGACTCACTCAGAAACTGTCAGAAACTCTCAGGCACTCTCTGACACTCTCAGAAAGTCTCTGAAACTCTCTGACACTCTCTGAAACTCTCTGACACTCTCTGACACTTTTTGACACTCTCTGAAACTCTTTGACACTCTTTGACACTCACAGACACTGTTTGTCTCTCTCTGAAACTCTCTGACACTCTCTGAAACTCTCTGAAACTGTCTGACACTCTCCGACAGTCTCTGAAACTCTCTGAAGCTCTCTGAAACTCTCTGACACTCTGTGACATTTTCTGAAACTCTCTGACACTCTCTGAAACTTTTTGACACTCTCTGAAGCTCTCTGAAACTTTCTGAAACTCTCTGACACTCTCAGAAACACTCAGAAACGCTCTGAAACTCTCTGACACTCTTTGACACTCTTTGACACTCTCTGAAATTCTCTGACAATCTCTGACACTCTCTGACACTTTCTGAAACTCTCTGACACTAACTGACACTTTCTGAATCTCTCGGACAATCTCTGTCACTCCCTGACTCTCTCTGACACTCTCTGATACTCTCTGACACTCTCTGAAGATCTCTGAAACTTTCTGAAAGTCTCTGACACTCTCTGAAACTCTGTGACACTCTCTGAAACAATCTGACACTCTCTGACAGTCTCAGACACTCTCTGACACTCTCTGACACTTTCTGAAACTCTCTGACACTATCTGACACTTTATGAAACTCTCGGACACTCTCTGACAATCTCAAAAACTCTCTGACACTCTCTGACACTCTCTGACTCTCGCAGAAACTCTCTGATACTCTCTGACACTCACTGACACTCTGTGACACTCTCTGAAACTCTCTGACACTCTCTGACACCCTCTGACATACTCAGAAACTCTCTGACACTCTCTGACACTCTCTGACTCTCGCTGAAACTCTCTGATACTCTCTGACACTCTCTGAAACTCTGTGACACTCCCTGAAACACTCTGACAATCTCTGACACTCTCCGACAAACTCAGAATCTGTCAGAAACTCTCAGGCAGTCTCTGACACTCTCAGAAAGTCTCTGAAACTCTCTGAGAATCTCTGACACTCTCAGACACTCTCTGACCATTTCTGACACTTTCTGACACTCTCTGACACTATCTGACACTTTCTGAATTTCTCGGACTCTCTCTGACACTCTCTGACTCTCTCTGACACTCTCTGATAGTCTCTGACACTCTCTGAATCTCTCTGAAACTCTCTGACACTCTGTACCACTCTCTGAAACTTTCTGGCACTCTCTGACAATCTCTGAATATCTCTGAAACACTCTGAAAATCTCTGACACTCTCTGAAACTCTCTGACATTCTCTGAAACACTCTTGCACTCTCTGACAGTCTCAGACACTCTCTGAAACTCTCTGACACTTTCTGAAATTCTCTGACACTATCTGACACTCTCTGAAACTCTCTGACCCTCTCTGACACTCTCTGAATCTCTCTGTAACTCCCAGACACTCTCTGACTCTCTCTGAAACTTTCTGACACTCTCTGAACATCTCTGAAACTCTCTGAAAATCTCTGAAACTCTCTAACACTCTCTGACTCACTCTGAAAATCTCTGACACACTCTGACACTGTCTGAAACTCTCAGACACTCTCTGATACTCTCTGACACTCTCTGACACTCTCTGAAACTCTCTGAACATCTCTGACACACTGTGAAACTCTCTGAAACTCTCTTACCCTCTCTGACTCTCTCTGAAACTCTCTGACACTCTCAGACACTCTCTGACACTCTCTGACACTTTCTGAAATTCTCTGACACTATCTGACACTTTCTGAATCTCTCGGACACTCTCTGACACTCTCTGACTCTCTCTGACACTCTCTGATACTCTCTGACACTCTCTGAATCTCTCTGAAACACTCTGACACTCTGTGACACTCTCTGAAACTTTCTGGCACTCTCTGACACTCTCTGAAGATCTCTGAAACTCTCTGAAAATCTCTGACACTCTCTGAAACTTTGTGACACTCTCTGAAACACTCTTACACTCTCTGACAGTCTCAGACACTCTCTGACACTCTCTGACACTTTCTGAAATTCTCTGACACTATCTGACACTTTCTGAAACTCTCGGACACTCTCTGACACTCTCTGAAACTCTCTGACACTCTTTGACACTCTCTGACTCTCGCTGACACTCTCTGATACTCTCTGACACTCACTGACACTCTGTGACACTCTCTGAAACTCTGACACTCTCTGACGCTCTCTGACACTCTCTGACACTCTCTGAAAGTCTCTGACTCTCACTGACACTCTGTGACACTCTCTGAAACACTCTGACACTCTCTGACACTCTCTGAAACTCTCCGACACTCTCTGAAATTCTCTGACACTCTCTGACACTCCCTGATACTCACTGAATCTCTCTGAAGCTCTCTGACACTCTCTGAAGATCTCTGAAACTCTCTGAAAATCTCTGACACTCTCTGACACTCTGTGAAACTCTCTGAAACACTCTGACACTCTCTGACACTCTCTGACACTCTCTGACACTCAGAAACTGTCAGAAACTCTCAGGCACTCTCTGACACTCTCAGAAAGTCTCTGAAACTCTCTGTCACTCTCTGAAACTCTCTGACACTCTCGGACACTCTCTGAAACTCTCTGAAACACTTTGACACTCTCTGACACTCTCCGACTCACTCAGAAACTGTCAGAAACTGTCAGGCACTCTCTGACACTCTCAGAAAGTCTCTGAAACTCTCTGACACTCTCTGAAACTCTCTGACACTCTCAGACACTCTCTGACACTCTCTGACACTCTCTGAAACTCTTTGACACTCTTTGACACTCTCAGACACTGTTTGTCTCTCTCTGAAACTCTCTGACACTCTCTGAAACTCTCTGAAACTGTCTGACACGCTCCGACAGTCTCTGACACTCTCTGAAGCTCTCTGAAACTCTCTGACACTCTGTGACATTTTCTGAAACTCTCGGACACTCTCTAACACACTCTGCAACTCTGTGACACTCTGTTACTCTCTCTGACACTCTCTGAATCTCTCTGAATCTCTGTGACAGTCTGTGACACTCTCTGACACTCTCTGACACTCTCTGAATCTCTCTGAAACTCCCTGACACTCTCTGACCCTCTCTGAAACTTTCTGACTCTCTCTGACACTCTCTGAACATCTCTGAAACTCTCTGAAAATCTCTGAAACTCTCTGACACTCTCTGACTCTCTCTGAAAATCTCTGACACTCTCTGACACTGTCTGAAACTCTCAGACACTCTCTGACACACTCTGACACTCTCTGACACTCTCTGAAACTCTCAGAACATCTCAGACACACTGTGAAACTCTCTGACACTCTCTGACACTCTCTGACACTCTCTGACACTCTCTGACACTCTCTGAAACTCTCTGCAACTCTCTGAAACACTCTGACACTCTCTGACTCTCTCTGAAAATCTCTGACACTCTCTGACACTGTCTGAAACTCTCAGACACTCTCTGACAATCTCTGACACTCTCAGACAATCTCTGACACTCTGTGACATATTCTGAAACTCTCTGACACTCTCTGAAACTTTCTGACACTCTCTGAAGCTCTCTGAAACTTTCTGAAACTCTCTGACACTCTCAGAAACACTCAGAAACGCACTGAAACTCTCTGACACTCTCTGACACTCTTTGACACTCTCTGAAATTCTCTGACAATCTCTGACACTCTCTGACAAACTCAGAAACTCTCTGAAGCTCTCCGACACACCATGACACTCTCAGACACTCTCTGAAACTGTCTGACACTCTGTGACACTCTCTGAAATTCGCTGACAATCTCTGAAAATCTCTGACAAACTCACAATCTCTCAGAAATTCTCTGACACTCTCTGACACTCTCTGACACTCTCTGAAACTCTCTGACACTCTGTAACACTCTCTGAAACTTTCTGGCACTCTCTGACACTCTCTGAAGATCTCTGAAACTCTCTGAAAATCTCTGACACTCTCTGAAACTCTGTGACACTCTCTGAAACACTCTGAAAATCTCTGACACTCTCAGACACTCTCTGAATCTCTCTGAAACTCCCTGACACTCTCTGACCCTCTCTGAAACTTTCTGACTCTCTCTGACACTCTCTGAACATCTCTGAAACTCTCTGAAAATCTCTGAAACTCTCTGACACTCTCTGACTCTCTCCGAAAATCTCTGACACTCTCTGACACTGTCTGAAACTTTCAGAAACTCTCTGAGACTCTCTGACACTCTCTGACACTCTCTGACACTCTCTGAAACTCTCTGAACATCTCTGACACACTGTGAAACTCTCTGACAGTCTCTGACACTCTCTGACACTCTCTGAACTTCTCTGAAACTCTCTGCAAATCTCTGAAACTCTCTGACAGTCTCTGACTCTCTCTGAAAATCTCTGACACTCTCTGACACTGTCGGAAACTCTCAGACACTCTCTGACAATCTCTGACACTCTCGGACACTCTCTGACACTCTCTGACACTTTCTGAAACTCTCTGACACTTTCTGACACGCTCTGACTCTCTCTGACACTCTCTTATACTCTCTGACACTCTCTGAATCTCTCTGAAACTCTCTGACACTCTGTGACACTCTTTGAAACTTTCTGGCACTCTCTGACACTCTCTGAAGATCTCTGAAACTCTCTGAAAATCTCTGACACTCTCTGAAACTCTGTGACACTCTCTGAAACAATCTGACACTCTCTGAAACTTTCTGACACTCTCTGAAGCTCTCTGACTCTTTCTGAAACTCTCTGACACTATCTGACACTTTATGAAACTCTCGGACACTCTCTGACAATTTCTGAAACTCTCTGACACTCTCTGACAACCTCTGACTCTCGCCGACACTCTCTGATACTCTCTGACACTCACTGACACTCTGTGACACTCTCTGAAACTCTCTGACACTCTCTGAAACTCTGTGACACTCTCTGAAACACTCTGACACTCTCTGACACTCTCCGACAAACTCAGAAACTGCAAGAATCTCTCAGGCACTCTCTGACACTCTCAGAAAGTCTCAGACACTCTCTGACACTCTGTGAAACTCTCTGACACTCTCTGACACTCTCTGACACTCTCTGAAACTCTTTGACACTCTCTGAAACTTTCTGACACTCTCTGAAGCTCTCTGAAACTTTCTGAAACTCTCTGACACTCTCTGAAACTCTCTGACACTCTCTGACACTCTCTGACACTCTCTGAAACTCTTTGACACTCTCTGAAACTTTCTGACACTCTCTGAAGCTCTCTGAAACTTTCTGAAACTCTCTGACACTGCCAGAAAGACTCAGAAACTCTCTGAAACTCGCTGACACTCTCTGACTCTCTCTGAACCTCTCTGACTCTCACTGACACTCTGTGACACTCTCTGAAACTCCCTGACACTCTCTGACTCTCTATGAAACTTTCTGACAACCTCTGACACTCTCTGAACATCTCTGAAACTCTCTGAAAATCTCTGAAACTCTCTGACACTCTCTGACACTCTCTGACACTCTGTGACACTTTCTGAAACTCTCTGACACTATCTGATACTTTCTGAATCTCTCGGACACTCTCTGACACTCTGTGACACTCTCTGAAACTTTCTGGCACTCTCTGACACTCTCTGAAAATCTCTGACACTCTCTGAAACTCTGTGACACTCTCTGAAACACTCTGACACTCTCTCACAGTCTCGGACACTCTCTGACAGTCTCTGACACTTTCTGAAACTCTTTGACACTATCTGACACTTTCTGAAACTCTCGGACACTCTCTGACACTCTCTGAAACTCTTCGACAATCTCTGACACTCTCTGATACCGTCTGAAACTCTCTGACTCTCACTGACACTCTCTGACACTCTCTGAAACTCTCTGACACTCTCTGACACTCTCTGAAACTCTTCGACAATCTCTGACACTCTCTGATACCGTCTGAAACTCTCTGAAACTCTCTGACACTCTCTGAAATTCCCTGACACTCTCTGACACTCCCTGACACTCTCTGAATCTCTCTGACACACTGTGACACTCTCTGAAACATTCTGGCACTCTCTGACACTCTCTGAAGATCTCTGAAACTCTCTGAAAATCTCTGACACTCTCTGAAACTCTCTGACACTCTTTCAAACACTCTGACACTCTCTGACACTCTGCGACACACTCAGAAACTGTCAGAAACTCTCAGGCACTCTCTGACACTCTCAGAATGTCTCTGAAACTCTCTGACACTCGCTGACACTATCTGAAACTCTATGAAACTCTTTGGCACTCTCTGACACTCTCCGACACACTCAGAAACTGTCAGAAACTCTCAGGCACTCTCTCACACTCTCAGAAAGTGTCTGAAACTTACTGACACTCTCTGAAACTCTCTGACACTCTCTGACACTCTCTGAATCTCTTTGACACTCTTTGACACTCTCAGACACTGTCTGACTCTCTGTGAAACTCTCAGACACGCTCTGAAACTCTCTGAAACTGTCTGACACTCTCTGACAGTCTCTGACACTCTCTGAAGCTCTCTGAAACTCTCTGACACTCTGTGACACTCTCTGAAACTCTCTGACTCTCTCTGAAACATTCTGACACACTCTGAAGCTCTCTGAAACATTCTTAAACTCTCTGACACTCTCGGAAACACTCAGAAACTCTCTGAAACTCTCTGACAATCTCTGACACTCTCTGACAAACTCAGAAACTCTCAGAAACTCTCTGAAACTCTCTTAAACTCTCTGAAACTCTCTGAAACTCTCTGAAACTCTCTGACTCTCACTGACGCTCTGTTACACTCTTTGAAACTCTCTGACACTCTCTGACACTCTCTGAAACTCTTCGGCACTCTCTGACACTCTCAGATACTGTCTGACACTCTCTGAAACTCTCTGACACTCTCTGAAATTCTCTGACACTCTCTGACACTCTCTGACACTCCCTGACACTCTCTGAATCTCTCTGACGTTCTGTGACACTCTGTGACACCCTCTGAAAATTTTCTGGCAATCTCTGACACTCTCTGAAGATCTCTGAAACTCTCTGAAAATCTCTGACACTCTCGGAAACACTCAGTAACTCTCTGAAAGTCTTTGAAACTCTCTGACAAACTCAGAAACTCTCAGAAACTCTCTGACACTCTCTGAAACTCTGTGACACTCTCTGAAACACACTGACATTCTCTGACACTCTCCGACACACTCAGAAACTGTCAGAAACTCTCAGGCACTCTCTGACACTCTCAGAAATTCTCCGAAACTCTCTGACACTATCTGAACCTCTCTGACATTCTCTGACACTCTCTGACGCTCTCTGAAGATCTCTGAAACTCTCTGACAATCTCTGACACTCTCTGACAAACTCAGAAACTCTCAGAAACTCTCTGAAACTCTCTGAAACTCTCTTAAACTCTCTGAAACTCTCTGAAACTTTCTGAAACTCTCTGACTCTCACTGACGCTCTGTTACACTCTTTGAAACTCTCTGACACTCTCTGACACTCTCTGAAACTCATCGGCACTCTCTGACACTCTCAGATACTGTCTGACACTCTCTGAAACTCTCTGACACTCTCTGAAATTCTCTGACACTCTCTGACACTCCCTGACACTCTCTGAATCTCTCTGACGTTCTGTGACACTCTGTGACACCCTCTGAAAATTTTCTGGCAATCTCTGACACTCTCTGAAGATCTCTGAAACTCTCTGAAAATCTCTGACACTCTCGGAAACACTCAGTAACTCTCTGAAAGTCTCTGAAACTCTCTGAAAAACTCAGAAACTCTCAGAAACTCTCTGACACACTATGACACTCTCAGACAATCTCTGAAACTCTGTGACACTCTCTGAAACACACTGACATTCTCTGACACTCTCCGACACACTCAGAAACTGTCAGAAACTCTCAGGCACTCTCTGACACTCTCAGAAATTCACCGAAACTCTCTGACACTATCTGAACCTCTCTGACATTCTCTGACACTCTCTGACGCTCTCTGAAGATCTCTGACACTCTCTGACTCTCTGTGACACTCTCTGACAAACTCACAAACTCTCAGAAACTCTCTGGCACTCTCTTTTTTTTTAGAATATTACAGCGCAGTACAGGCCCTTCGGCCCTCGATGTTGCGCCGATCATCTGACCTACACTATTCCATTTTCATCCATATGTCTATCCAATGACCACTTAAATGCCCTTAAAGTTGGCGAGTCTACTACTGTTGCAGGCAGGGCGTTCCACGCCCCTACTACTCTCTGCGTAAAGAAACTACCTCTGACATCTGTCCTATATCTTTCACCCCTCAACTTAAAGCTATGTCCCCTCGTGTTTGCCATCCTCATCCGAGGAAAAAGACTCTCACTATCCATCCTATCTAACCCTCTGATTATCTTGTATGTCTCTATTAAGTCACCTCTCCTCCTCCTTCTCTCTAACGAAAACAACCCCAAGTCTCTCAGCCTTTCCTCGTAAGACCTTCCTTCCATACCAGGCAACATCCTAGTAAATCTCCTCTGCACCCTTTCCAAAGCTTCCACATCCTTCCTATAATGCGGTGACCAGAACTGCACGCAATACTCCAGGTGCGGCCTCACCAGAGTTTTGTACAGCTGCATCATGACCCCGTGGCTCTGAAACTCGATCCCCCTACTAATAAAGGCTAACACACCATATGCCTTCTTAACAGCCCTATTAACCTGGGTAGCAACTTTCAGGGATTTATGGACCTGGATACCAAGATCTCTCTGCTCATCTACACTACCAAGAATCTTCCCATTAGCCCAGTACTCTGCATTGCTGTTACTCCTTCCAAAGTGAATCACCTCACACTTCTCCACATTAAACTCCATTTGCCATCTCTCAGCCCAGCTCTGCAGCCTATCTATGTCCCTCTGTACCCTACAACACCCTTCGACACTATCCACAACTCCACCGACCTTCGTGTCATCCGCAAATTTACTAACCCACCCTTTACACCCTCATCCAGGTCGTTTATAAAAATGACAAACAGCAGTGGCCCCAAAACAGAACCTTGCGGTACACCACTAGTAACTAAACTCCAGGATGAACATTTGCCATCAACCACCACCCTCTGTCTTCTTTCAGCTAGCCAATTTCTGATCCAAAGCTCTAAATCACCTTCAACCCCATACTTCCGTATTTTCTCTGACACTCTCAGACACTGTCTGACTCTCTCTGAAAATCTCCGAAATTCTCTTACGCTCTCTGACACTCCCTGACACTCTCTGAAGCTCTCTGAAACTCTCTGACACTCTCTGACACTCTCTGAAACTCTCTGACACTCTCTGACACTCTCTGAAACGCTTCGACAATCTCTGACACTCTCTGATACCGTCTGAAACTCTCTGAAACTCTCTGACACTCTCTGACACACTCTGAAACTCTCTGACTCTCACTGACACTCTCTGACACTCTCTGAAACTCTCTGACACTCTCTGACACTCTCTGAAACTCTTCGACAATCTCTGACACTCTCTGATACCGTCTGAAACTCTCTGAAACTCTCTGACACTCTCTGAAATTCTCTGACACTCTCTGACACTCCCTGACACTGCCTTTCAGTGCAGCAGCTTTTTCGGGAGCAGCGTGTGAGCGAGTGAGCAGCTGGGAAAGTCCGTTTGAAAGTAAATTTAATTTCCTTTTGTTTTTCGGCGGAGGCCAGGGGGCTGCTGGGTAAGTAAAACACTATATATTTGGGCGGTTTCTGAACCCGAGACACCACACTTGTAGTGTCTCCCACCCGCCCTCCTCCTCTAACCAAAAAAAAGGACTCGGTGGGGTGTTTATAAGGTAAGGCATTTTCGATTTCTCTGGTTTTATTGTGATTGGTAAAAACTTTTCGTTCCTTTTTCATTTAACTAAGTTTAAACTTAAGATTAAAAATGGCAGGAGATCTCAGACCCGTATCATGCTCCTCTTGCTCAATGTGGGAGCTCAGGGACATGGCTGATGACCCTGGCTCCTTCACGTGCAGGAAGTGTGTCCAGCTGCAGCTCTTGTTGGACCGCATGACGGCTCTCGAGCTGCGGATGGACTCACTTTGGAGCATGCGCGATGCTGAGGAGGTCGTGGATAGCACGTTTAGTGAATTGGTCACACCGCAGATTAGGATTGCTGAGGGAGAAAGGGAATGGGTGACCAAAAGGCAGAGAAAGAGCAGGAAGGCAGCGCAGGAGTCCCCTGCGGTCATCTCCCTCCAAAACAAGTATACCGTTTTGGATACTGTTGAGGGAGATGGCTCACCAGGGGAAGGCAGCAGTAGCCAGGTCCATGGCACCGTGGCTGGCTCTGCTGTTCCGAAGGGCGGGAAAAAGAGTGGAAGGGCTATAGTCGTAGGGGATTCGATTGTAAGGGGAGTAGATAGGCGGTTCTGTGGTCGAAAACGAGGCTCCCGAATGGTATGTTGCCTCCCAGGTGCACGGGTCAGGGACGTCTCAGATCGGCTGCAGAACATTCTAAAGGGGGAGGGTGAACAGCCAGTTGTCATTGTGCACATAGGCACTAATGATATAGGTAAAAAACGGGATGAGGTCCTACATGCAGAGTTTAGGGAGTTAGGAGCCAAGTTAAAAAGTAGGACCTCAAAGGTAGTAATCTCAGGATTACTACCAGTGCCACGTGATAGTCAGAGTAAAAATGAAAGAATAGTCAGGATGAATGCGTGGCTTGAGAGATGGTGCAGGAAGGAGGGGTTCAGATTTTTGGGACATTGGGACCGGTTCTGGGGGAGGTGGGACTATTACAAATTGGATGGTCTACACCTGGGCCGGACTGGAACCAATGTCCTTGGAGGTGCTTTTGCTAACGCTGTTGGGGAGGGTTTAAACTAATGTGGCAGGGGGATGGGAACCAATTGAGGTCAGTTGACAGTAAGGAGGTAGTAACAAAAGCCTGTAAGGAACTAGATAATGAAGTCAGTGTGACTAAGGGGAAGAGCAGGCAGGGAGCAGATGATGAATATAAAGGGACTGGTGGTCTGAGGTGCATTTGTTTTAATGCAAGAAGTGTAGTAGGTAAGGCAGATGAACTTAGGGCTTGGATTAGTACCTGGGAGTATGATGTTATTGCTATTACTGAGACTTGGTTGAGGGAAGGGCATGATTGGCAACTAAATATCCCAGGATATCGATGCTTCAGGCGGGATAGAGAGGGAGGTAAAAGGGGTGGAGGAGTTGCATTACTGGTCAAAGAGGATATCACAGCTGTGCTGAAGGAGGGCACTATGGAGGACTCGAGCAGTGAGGCAATATGGACTGAACTCAGAAATAGGAAGGGTGCGGTAACAATGTTGGGGCTGTACTACAGGCCTCCCAACAGCGAGCGTGAGATAGAGGTACAAATATGTAAACAGATTATGGAAAGATGTAGGAGCAACAGGGTGGTGGTGATAGGAGATTTTAATTTTCCCAACATTGACTGGGATTCGCTTAGTGTTAGAGGTCCAGATGGAGCAGAATTTGTAAGGAGCATCCAGGAGGGTTTTCTAGAGCAGTATGTAAATAGTCCAACTCGGGAAGGGGCCATACTGGACCTGGTGTTGGGGAATGAGCCCGGCCAGGTTGTTGAAGTTTCAGTAGGGGACTACTTTGGGAATAGTGATCACAATTCCGTAAGCTTTAAAATACTCATGGACAAAGACGAGAGTCGTCCAAAAGGGAGAGTGCTAAATTGGGGGAAGGCCAACTACACCAAAATTCGGCAGGAGCTGGGAAATGTAGATTGGGAGCAGCTGTTTGAAGGTAAATCCACATGTGATATGTGGGAGGCTTTTAAAGAGAGGTTGATTAGCGTGCAGGAGAGACATGTTCCTGTGAAAATGAGGGATAGAAATGGCAAGATTAGGGAACCATGGATGACAGGTGAAATTGTGAGACTAGCTAAGAGGAAAAAGGAAGCATACAAAAGGTCTAGGCGGCTGATGAAAGACGAAGCTTTGAAAGAATATCGGGAATGTAGGACCAATCTGAAACGAGGAATTAAGAGGGCTAAAAGGGGTCATGAAATATCTTTCGCAAATAGGGTCAAGGAAAATCCCAAAGCCTTTTATTCATATATAAGGAGAAAGAGGGTAACTAGAGAAAGGATTGGCCCACTAAAGGACAAAGGAGGAATGTTATGCTTGGACTCAGAGAAAATGGGTGAGATTCTAAACGAGTACTTTGCATCGGTATTCACCGAGGAGAGGGACATGACGGATGTTGAGGTTAGGAACAGATGTTTGATTACTCTAGGTCAAGTCGGCATAAGGAGGGAGGAAGTGTTGGGTATTCTAAAGGGCATTAAGGTGGACAAGTCCCCAGGTCCGGATGGGATCTATCCCAGGTTACTGAGGGAAGCGAGAGAGGAAATAGCTGGGGCCTTAACAGATATCTTTGCAGCATCCTTAAACACGGGTGAGGTCCCGGAGGACTGGAGAATTGCTAATGTTGTCCCCTTGTTTAAGAAGGGTAGCAGGGATAATCCAGGTAATTATAGACCGGTGAGCCTGACGTCAGTGGTAGGGAAGCTGCTGGAGAAGATACTGAGGGATAGGATCTATTCCCATTTGGAAGAAAATGGGCTCATCAGTGATAGGCAACATGGTTTTGTGCAGGGAAGGTCATGTCTTACCAACTTAATAGAATTCTTTGAGGAAGTGACAAAGTTGATTGATGAGGGAAGGGCTGTCGATGTCATATACATGGACTTCAGTAAGGCGTTTGATAAGGTTCCCCATGGCAGGCTGATGGAGAAAGTGAAGGCGCTTGGGGTCCAAGGTGTACTAGCTAGATGGATAAAGAACTGGCTGGGCAACAGGAGACAGAGAGTAGCAGTAGAAGGGAGTTTCTCAAAATGGAGACGTGTGACCAGTGGTGTTCCACAGGGATCCGTGCTGGGACCACTGTTGTTTGTGATATACATTAATGATTTGGAGGAAAGTATAGGTGGACTGATTAGCAAGTTTGCAGACGACACTAAGATTGGTGGAGTAGCAGATAGTGAAGGGGACTGTCAGAGAATACAGCAGAATATAGATAGATTGGAGAGTTGGGCAGAGAAATGGCAGATGGAGTTCAATCAGGGCAAATGCGAGGTGATGCATTTTGGAAGATCCAATTCAAGAGTGAACTATACAGTAAATGGAAAAGTCCTGGGGAAAATTGATGTCCAGAGAGATTTGGGTGTTCAGGTCCACTGTTCCCTGAAGGTGGCAACGCAGGTAAATAGAGTGGTCAAGAAGGCATACGGCATGCTTTCCTTCATCGGACGGGGCATTGAGTACAAGAGTTGGCAGGTCATGTTACAGTTGTATAGGACTTTGGTTCGGCCACATTTGGAATACTGCGTACAGTTCTGGTCGCCACATTATCAAAAGGATGTGGATGCTTTGGAGAGGGTGCAGAGGAGGTTCACCAGGATGTTGCCTGGTATGGAGGGCGCTAGCTATGAAGAGAGGTTGAGCAGATTAGGATTATTTTCATTAGAAAGACGGAGGTTGAGGGGGGACCTGATTGAGGTGTACAAAATCATGAGAGGTATAGACAGGGTGGATAGCAAGAGGCTTTTTCCCAGAGTGGGTGTTTCAATTACTAGAGGACACGAGTTCAAAGTGAAAGGGGAAAGGTTTAGGGGGGATATGCGTGGAAAGTTCTTTACGCAGAGGGTGGTGGGCACCTGGAACGCATTGCCAGCGGAGGTGGTAGATGCGGGCACGATGGAGTCTTTTAAGATGTATCTAGACAGATACATGAATGGGCAGGAAGAAAAGAGATACAGAACCTTAGAAAATAGGCGACATGTTTAGAGAGAGGATCTGGATCGGCGCAGGCTTGGAGGGCCGAAGGGCCTGTTCCTGTGCTGTAATTATCTTTGTTCTTTGTTCTTTGTTCTGACACTCTCTGAATCTCTCTGACACACTGTGACACTCTCTGAAACATTCTGGCACTCTCTGACACTCTCTGAAGATCTCTGAAACTCTCTGAAAATCTCTGACACTCTCTGAAACTCTGTGACACTCTTTGAAACACTCTGACAATCTCTGACACTCTGCGACACACTCAGAAACTGTCAGAAACTCTCAGGCACTCTCTGACACTCTGAGAAAGTCTCTGAAACTCTCTGACACTCGCTGACACTATCTGAAACTCTATGAAACTCTTTGGCACTCTCTGACACTCTCCGACACACTCAGAAACTGTCAGAAACTCTCAGGCACTCTCTCACACTCTCAGAAAGTCTCTGAAACTCTGTGACACTCTCTGAAACTCTCTGACACTCTCTGACACTCTCTGAAACTCTTTGACACTCTTTGACACTCTCAGACACTGTCTGACTCTCTGTGAAACTCTCTGACACGCTCTGAAACTCTCTGAAACTGTCTGACACTCTCTGACAGTCTCTGACACTCTCTGAAGCTCTCTGAAACTCTCTGACACTCTGTGACACTCTCTGAAACTCTCTGACACTCTCTGAAACATTCTGACACTCTCTCAAGCTCTCTGAAACATTCTTAAACTCTCTGACACTCTCGGAAACACTCAGAAACTCTCTGAAACTCTCTGACAATCTCTGACACTCTCTGACAAACTCAGAAACTCTCAGAAACTCTCTGAAACTCTCTTAAACTCTCTGAAACTCTCTGAAACTCTCTGAAACTCTCTGACTCTCACTGACGCTCTGTTACACTCTTTGAAACTCTCTGACAATCTCTGACACTCTCTGAAACTCTTCGGCACTCTCTGACACTCTCAGATACTGTCTGACACTCTCTGAAACTCTCTGACACTCTCTGAAATTCTCTGACACTCTCTGACACTCTCTGACACTCCCTGACACTCTCTGAATCTCTCTGACGTTCTGTGACACTCTGTGACACCCTCTGAAAATTTTCTGGCAATCTCTGACACTCTCTGAAGATCTCTGAAACTCTCTGAAAATCTCTGACACTCTCGGAAACACTCAGTAACTCTCTGAAAGTCTCTGAAACTCTCTGACAAACTCAGAAACTCTCAGAAACTCTCTGACACACTATGACACTCTCAGACACTCTCTGAAACTCTGTGACACTCTCTGAAACACACTGACATTCTCTGACACTCTCTGACACACTCAGAAACTGTCAGAAACTCTCAGGCACTCTCTGACACTCTCAGAAATTCTCCGAAACTCTCTGACACTATCTGAACCTCTCTGACATTCTCTGACACTCTCTGACGCTCTCTGAAGATCTCTGACACTCTCTGACTCTCTGTGACACTCTCTGACAAACTCACAAACTCTCAGAAACTCTCTGGCACTCTCTGACACTCTCAGACACTGTCTGACTCTCTCTGAAAATCTCCGAAATTCTCTTACGCTCTCTGACACTCCCTGACACTCTCTGAAGCTCTCTGAAACTCTCTGACACTCTCTGACACTCTCTGACACTCTCTGAAACTCTCAGAAGCTCTCTGAAACTCTCTGACACTCTCTGACACTCACTCATACTCTGTGACACTCTCTGAAACTCTCTGACACTGTCTGACAATCTCTGACAAACTCAGAAACTCTCAGAAATTCTCTGACACTCTCGGACACTCTCAGACACTCTCTGAAACTCTCTGAAACTCTCTGACACTCTCTGACTCTCTCTGAAACTCTCTGACTCTCTCTGACACTCTCAGACACTCTCTGACACTCTCTGACACTTTCTGACACACTCTGACACTATCTGACACTTTCTGAATTTCTCGGACTCTCTATGACACTCTCTGACTCTCTCTGACACTCTCTGATAAACTCTGACACTCTCTGAATCTCTCTGAAACTTTCTGGCACTCTCTGACACTCTCTGAAGATCTCTGAAACTCTCTGAAAATCTCTGACACTCTCTGAAACTCTGTGACACTCTCCGAAACACTCTGACACTCTGTGAAACTCTCTGAATCTCTCTGAAACTCCCAGACGCTCTCTGACTCTCTCTGAAACACTCTGACACTCTCTGACACTCTCTGAACATCTCTGAAACTCTCTGAAAATCTCTGAAACTCTCTGACACTCTCTGACTCTCTCTGAAAATCTCTGACACACTCTGACACTGTCTGAAACTCTCAGACACTCTCTGATACTCTCCGACACTCTCTGACACTCTCTGACACTCTCTGAAACTCTCTGACACTGTCAGACACTCTCTGACACTCTCTGAAACTCTCTGACACTTTCTGACACTTTCTGAATCTCTCGGACACTCACTGACACTCTCTGACTCTCTCTGACACTCTCAAATACTCTCTGACACTCTCTGAATCTCTCTGAAACTCTCTGACACTCTGTGAAACTCTCTGAAACTTTCTGGCACTCTCTGACACTCTCTGAAGATATCTGAAACTCTCTGAAAATCTCTGACACTCTCTGAAACTCTGTGACACTCTCGGAAACACTCTTACACTCTCTGACAGTCTCAGACACTCTCTGACACTCTCTGACACTTTCTGAAATTCTCTGACACTATCTGACACTTTGTGAAACTCTCGGACACTCTCTGACACTCTCTGAAACTCTCTGACACTCTCTGACACTCTCTGACTCTCGCTGACACTCTCTGATACTCTCTGACACTCACTGACACTCTGTGACACTCTCTGAAACTCTCTGACACTCTCTGACACTCTCTGAAACTCTCTGACTCTCACTGACACTCTGTGACACTCTCTGAAACTCTCTGACACTCTCTGACACTCTCCGACTCACTCAGAAACTGTCAGAAACTCTCAGGCACTCTCTGACACTCTCAGAAAGTCTCTGAAACTCTCTGACACTCTCTGAAACTCTCCGACACTCTCTGACACACTCTGAAACTCTCTGAAACTCTTTGACACTCTTTGACACTCTCAGACAATG
Organism: Heterodontus francisci; assembly: GCF_036365525.1. NCBI lineage: Eukaryota > Metazoa > Chordata > Chondrichthyes > Heterodontiformes > Heterodontidae > Heterodontus > Heterodontus francisci. The sequence goes on along the minus strand of NW_027141332.1, from coordinate 3,435,983 downwards.
TCTGACTCTCTTTGAAACTCTCTGACACTCTCTGAAACTCTCTGAAACTGTCTGACACTCTCCGACAGTCTCTGACGCTCTCTGAAGCTCTCTGAAACTCTCTGACACTCTGTGACATTTTCTGAAACTCTCTGACACTCTCTGAAACTTTATGACACTCTCTGAAGCTCTCTGAAACTTTCTGAAACTCTCTGACACTCTCAGAAACACTCAGAAACTCTCTGAAACTCTCTGACACTCTCTGACACTCCTTGACACTCTCTGAAATTCTCTGACAATCTCTGACACTCTCTGACAAATTCAGAAACTCTCTGAAGCTCTCCGACACACCATGACACTCTCAGACACTCTCTGAAACTCTCTGACACTCTGTGACACACTCTGAAATTCGCTGACAATCTCTGAAACTCTCTGACAAACTCACAATCTCTCAGAAACTCTCTGACACTCTCAGACACTCTCTGAAACTTTCTGACACTCTCTGACACTATCTGACACTTTCTGAATCTCTCGGACTCTCTCTGACACTCTCTGACTCTCTCTGACACTCTCTGATACTCTCTGACACTCTCTGAATCTCTCTGAAACTCTCTGACACTCTGTGACACTCTCTGAAACTTTCTGGCACTCTCTGACACTCTCTGAAGATCTCTGAAACTCTCTGAAAATCTCTGACACTCTCAGACACTCTCTGAAACTCTCTGACACTCTGTGACACTCTCTGAAACACTCTGAAAATCTCTGACACTCTCAGACACTCTCTGAAACTCTCTGACACTCTGTGACACTCTCTGAAATTCGCTGACAATCTCTGAAACTCTCTGACAAACTCACAATCTCTCAGAAACTCTCTGACACTCTCTGACACTCTCAGACACCCTCTGAAACTCTCTGACACTCTCTGACACTATCTGACACTTTCTGAATCTCTCGGACCCTCTCTGACACTCTCTCACTCTCTCTGACATTCTATGATACACTCTGACTGTCTCTGAATCTCTCTGAAACTCTCTGACACTCTGTGACACTCTCTGAAACTTTCTGGCACTCTCTGACACTCTCTGAAGATCTCTGAAACTCTCTGACACTCTGTGACACTCTCTGAAAATCTCTGACACTCTCTGACACTCTCTGACACATTCTGATACTCTCTGACACTATCTGACACTTTCTGAAACTCTCGAACACTCTCTGACACACTCTGCAACTCTGTGACACTCTGTGACACTCTGTGACACTCTCTGCATCTTTCTGAAACTCTCTGACACTCTGTGACACTCTCTGACACTCTCTGACACTCTCTGAATCTCTCTGAAACTCCCTGATACTCTCTGACCCTCTCTGAAACTTTCTGACTCTCTCTGGCACTCTCTGAACATCTCTGAAACTCTCTGAAAATCTCTGAAACTCGCTGACACTCTCTGACTCTCTCTGAAAATCTCTGACACTCTCTGACACTTTCCGAAACTCTCAGACATTCTATGACACTCTCTGACTCTCTCTGACACTCTCTGATACTCATTGACACTCTCTGAATCTCTCTGAAACTCTCTGACACTCTGTGACACTCTCTGAAACTTTCTGGCACTCTCTGACACTCTCTGAAGATCTCTGAAACTCTCTGATACTCTCTAACACTCACTGACGCTAACTGACACTCTCTGAAACTCTCTGACACTCACTGACACTCTGTGACACTCTCTGAAACTCTCTGACACTCACTGACATTCTGTGACACTCTATGACACTCCCTGACACTCTCTGACACTCTCTGAAACTCACTGAATCTCACAGACGCTCTGTGACACTCTCTGAAACTCTCTGACACTCTCTGACACTCTCTGAAACTCTTCGGCACTCTCTGACACTCTCAGATACTGTCTGACACTCTCTGAAACTCTCTGACACTCTCTGAAATTCTCTGGCACTCTCTGACACTCCCTGACACTCTCTGAATCTCTCTGAAGCTCTCTGACACTCTGTGACACTCTCTGAAACTTTCTGGCACTCTCTGACACTCTCTGAAGATCTCTGAAACTCTCTGAAAATCTCTGACACTCTCTGAAACACTCTGACACTCTCTGAAACTCTCCGACAAACTCAGAAACTGTCAGAAACTCTCAGGCACTCTCTGACACTCTCAGAAAGTCTCTGAAACTCTCTGACACTATCTGAACCTCTCTGACACTCTCTGACACTGTCTGACACTCTCTGAAACTCTTTGACACTCTCCGACACTCTCAGACATTGTCTGAAACTCTCTGAAACTCTCCGAAACTCTCTGACACTCTCTGACACTCTCTGACACTCCCTGACACTCTCTGAAGCTCTCTGAAACTCTCTGACACTCTCTGACACTCTCTGAAACTCTCTGACACTATCTGAAACTTTCTGAATCTCTCGGACACTCTCTGACACTCTCTGACTCTCTCTGACACTCTCAAATACTCTCTGACACTCTCTGAATCTCTCTGAAACTCTCTGACACTCTGTGAAACTCTCTGAAACTTTCTGGCACTCTCTGACACTCTCTGAAGATATCTGAAACTCTCTGAAAATCTCTGACACTCTCTGAAACTCTGTGACACTCTCGGAAACACTCTTACACTCTCTGACAGTCACAGACACTCTCTGACACTTTCTGAAATTCTCTGACACTATCTGACACTTTGTGAAACTCTCGGACACTCTCTGACACTCTCTGAAACTCTCTGACACTCTCTGACACTCTCTGTCTCTCGCTGACACTCTCTGATTCTCTCTGACACTCACTGACACTCTGTGACACTCTCTGAAACTCTCTGACACTCTCTGACACTCTCTGAAACTCTCTGACTCTCACTGACACTCTGTGACACTCTCTGAAACTCTCTGACACTCTCTGACACTCTCTGAAATTCTCTGACACGCTCTGACACTCCCTGACACTCTCTGAATTTCTCTGAAGCTCTCTGACACTCTGTGAAACTCTCTGAAATTTTCTGGCACTCTCTGACACTCTCTGAAGATCTCTGAAACTCTCTGAAAATCTCTGACACTCTCTGAAACTCTGTGACACTCTCTGAAACACTCTGACACTCTCTGACACTCTCTGACACACTCAGAAACTGTCAGAAACTCTCAGGCACTCTCTGACACTCTCAGAAAGTCTCTGAAATTCTCTGACACTCTCTGAAACGCTCTGACACTCTCGGACACTCTCTGACTCTCTCTGAAACTCTTTGACACTCTCTGACACTCTCCGACTCACTCAGAAACTGTCAGAAACTCTCAGGCACTCTCTGACACTCTCAGAAAGTCTCTGAAACTCTCTGACACTCTCTGAAACTCTCCGACACTCTCTGACACACTCTGAAACTCTCTGAAACTCTTTGACACTCTCAGACAATGTCTGACTCTCTTTGAAACTCTCTGACACTCTCTGAAACTCTCTGAAACTGTCTGACACTCTCCGACAGTCTCTGACGCTCTCTGAAGCTCTCTGAATCTCTCTGACACTCTGTGACATTTTCTGAAACTCTCTGACACTCTCTGAAACTTTATGACACTCTCTGAAGCTCTCTGAAACTTTCTGAAACTCTCTGACACTCTCAGAAACACTCAGAAACTCTCTGAACCTCTCTGACACTCTCTGACACTCCTTGACACTCTCTGAAATTCTCTGACAATCTCTGACACTCTCTGACAAACTCAGAAACTCTCTGAAGCTCTCCGACACACCATGACACTCTCAGACACTCTCTGAAACTCTCTGACACTCTGTGACACACTCTGAAATTCGCTGACAATCTCTGAAACTCTCTGACAAACTCACAATCTCTCAGAAACTCTCTGACACTCTCAGACACTCTCTGAAACTTTCTGACACTCTCTGACACTATCTGACACTTTCTGAATCTCTCGGACTCTCTCTGACACTCTCTGACTCTCTCTGACACACTCTGATACTCTCTGACACTCTCTGAATCTCTCTGAAACTCTCTGACACTCTGTGAAACTCTCTGAAACTTTCTGGCACTCTCTGACACTCTCTGAAGATCTCTGAAACTCTCTGAAAATCTCTGACACTCTCTGAAACTCTGTGACACTCTCTGAAACACTCTGAAAATCTCTGACACTCTCAGACACTCTCTGAAACTCTCTGACACTCTGTGACACTCTCTGAAATTCGCTGACAATCTCTGAAACTCTCTGACAAACTCACAATCTCTCAGAAACTCTCTGACACTCTCTGACACTCTCAGACACCCTCTGAAACTCTCTGACACTCTCTGACACTATCTGACACTTTCTGAATCTCTCGGACTCTCTCTGACATTCTCTCACTCTCTCTGACATTCTATGATACACTCTGACACTCTCTGAATCTCTCTGAAACTCTCTGACACTCTGTGACACTCTCTGAAACTTGCTGGCACTCTCTGACACTCTCTGAAGATCTCTGAAACTCACTGAAAATCTCTGACACTCTCTGAAATTCTGTGACACTCTCTGAAACACTCTGAAAATGTCTGACACTCTCAGACACTCTCTGACACTCTCTGACACATTCTGATACTCTCTGACACTATCTGACACTTTCTGAAACTCTCGAACACTATGTGACACACTCTGCAACTCTGTGACACTCTGACACTCTGTGACACTCTCTGAATCTTTCTGAAACTCTCTGACACTCTGTGACACTCTCTGACACTCTCTGACACTCTCTGAATCTCTCTGAAACTCCCTGATACTCTCTGACCCTCTCTGAAACTTTCTGACTCTCTCTGGCACTCTCTGAACATCTCTGAAACTCTCTGAAAATCTCTGAAACTCGCTGACACTCTCTGACTCTCTCTGAAAATCTCTGACACTCTCTGACACTTTCGGAAACTCTCAGACATTCTATGACACTCTCTGACTCTCTCTGACACTCTCTGATACTCATTGACACTCTCTGAATCTCTCTGAAACTCTCTGACACTCTGTGACACTCTCTGAAACTTTCTGGCACTCTCTGACACTCTCTGAAGATCTCTGAAACTCTCTGATACTCTCTAACACTCACTGACACTAACTGACACTCTCTGAAACTCTCTGACACTCACTGACACTCTGTGACACTCTCTGAAACTCTCTGACTCTCACTGACATTCTGTGTCACTCTCTGAAACTCTATGACACTCTCTGACACTCTCTGACACTCTCTGAAACTCACTGACTCTCACAGACGCTCTGTGACACTCTCTGAAACTCTCTGACACTCTCTGACACTCTCTGAAACTCTTCGGCACTCTCTGACACTCTCAGATACTGTCTGACACTCTCTGAAACTCTCTGACACTCTCTGAAATTCTCTGGCACTCTCTGACACTCCCTGACACTCTCTGAATCTCTCTGAAGCTCTCTGACACTCTGTGACACTCTCTGAAACTTTCTGGCACTCTCTGACACTCTCTGACGATCTCTGAAACTCTCTGAAAATCTCTGACACTCTCTGAAACACTCTGACACTCTCTGAAACTCTCCGACAAACTCAGAAACTGTCAGAAACTCTCAGGCACTCTCTGACACTCTCAGAAAGTCTCTGAAACTCTCTGACACTATCTGAACCTCTCTGACACTCTCTGACACTGTCTGTCACTCTCTGAAATTCTTTGACACTCTCCGACACTCTCAGACACTGTCTGACACTCTCTGAAACACTCCGAAACTCTCTGACACTCTCTGACACTCTCTGACACTCCCTGACACTCTCTGAAGCTCTCTGAAACTCTCTGACACACTCTGACACTCTCTGAAACTCTGTGAAACTCTCTGACACTCTCTGACATTCTCTGAATCTCTCAGACACTCTCTGACACTCTCTGAAACTCTCTGACACGCTCTGACACTCTCTGAAACTCTCTGAAGCTCTCTGGCACTCTCTGAAACTCTCAGACACTCTCTGACACTTTCTGAAACTCTCTGATACTATCTGACACTTTCTGAAACTTTCTGACAATCTCTGACACTCTCTGACACTCTCAGAAACTCTCAGAAAATCTCTGAAACTCACTGACACTCTCTGACACTCTGTGACACTCTCCGAAACTCTCTGACACTCGCTGACACTCTCTGACTCTCACTGAAATTCTCTGATACTCTCTGACACTCACTGACACCATCTGACACTCTCTGAAACTCTCTGACACTCACTGACACTCTGTGACACTCTCTGAAACTCTCTGACACTCTCTGATTCTCGCTGACACTCTCTGATACTCTCTGACACTCACTGACACTCTGTGACACTCTCTGAAACACTCTGACACTCCCTGAAACTCTCTGAAACTTTCTGGCACTCTCTGACACTCTCTGAAGATCTCGGAAACTCTGAAAATCTCTGACACTCTCTGAAATTCTGTGACACTCTCTGAAACTCTATGACACTCTCTGACACTCTCTGACACTCTCTGAAACTCACTGACTCTCACAGACGCTCTGTGACACTCTCTGAAACTCTCTGACACTCTCTGACACTCTCTGAAACTCTTCGGCACTCTCTGACAATCTCAGATACTGTCTGACACTCTCTGAAACTCTCTGACACTCTCTGAAATTCTCTGGCACTCTCTGACACTCCCTGACACTCTCTGAATCTCTCTGAAGCTCTCTGACACTCTGACACTCTCTGAAACTTTCTGGCACTCTCTGACACTCTCTGAAGATCTCTGAAACTCTCTGAAAATCTCTGACACTCTCTGAAACACTCTGACAATCTCTGACACTCTCTGACACTCTCAGAAACTCTCAGAAAATCTCTGAAACTCTCTGACACTCTCTGACACTCTGTGACACTCTCCGAAACTCTCTGACACTCGCTGACACTCTCTGACTCTCACTGAAATTCTCTGATACTCTCTAACACTCACTGACACTAACTGACACTCTCTGAAACTCTCTGACACTCACTGACACTCTGTGACACTCTCTGAAACTCTCTGACACTCTCTGACACTCTGTGACACTCTCCGAAACTCTCTGACACTCGCTGACACTCTCTGACTCTCACTGGAAGTCTCTGATACTCTCTAACACTCACTGACACTAACTGACACTCTCTGAAACTCTCTGACACTCACTGACACTCTGTGACACTCTCTGAAACTCTCTGACACTCACTGACAAGTTGTGACACTCTCTGAAACTCTATGACACTCTCTGACACTCTCTGACACTCTCTGAAACTCTCTGACTCTCACTGACGCTCTGTGACACTCTCTGAAACTCTCTGACACTCTCTGACACTCTCAGACACTGTCTGACACTCTCTGAAACTCTCTGACACTCTCTGAAATTCTCTGGCACTCTCTGACACTCCCTGACACTCTCTGAATCTCTCTGAAGCTCTCTGACACTCTGTGACACTCTCTGAAACTTTCTGACACTCTCTGTCACTCTGTAACACTCTCCAAAACTCTATGACACTCTGTGACAATCTCTGAATCTCTCAGACAGTCTCTGACACTCTCTGAAACTCTCTGATTCTCGCTGACACTCTCTGATACTCTCTGACACTCACTGACACTCTGTGACACTCTCTGAAACTCTCTGACACTCTCTGACACTCTCTGAAACTCTTCGGCACTCTCTGACACTCTCAGATACTGTCTGACAATCTCTGAAACTCTCTGACACTCTCTGAAATTCTCTGACACTCCCTGACACTCTCTGACTCTCTCTGAAGCTCTCTGACACTCTGTGACACTCTCTGAAACTTTCTGGCACTCTCTGACACTCTCTGAAGATCTCTGAAACTCTCAGAAAATCTGTGAAACTCTCTGACACTCTCTGAAACACTGTGACACTCTTTGACACTCTCTGACACTCTCTGACACTCTCAGAAGCTCTCAGAAACTCTCTGAGACTCTCTGAGACTCTCTGACACTCGCTGACACTCTCTGACTCTCACTGAAATTCTCTGATACTCTCTAACACTCACTGACACCATCTGACACTCTCCGAAACTCTCTGTCACTCTCTGACAGTCTCTGACACTCTCTGAAGCTCTCTGAAACTCTCTGACACTCTCTGACACTCTCTGAATCTCTCTGAAACTCTCTGACACTCTCTGACATTCTCTGAATCTCTCTGACACTCTCTGGCACTCTCTGAAACTCTCTGACACGCTCTGACACTCTTTGAAACTCTCTGAAGCTCTCTGGCACTCTCTGAAACTCTCAGACACTCTGTGACACTTTCTGAAACTCTCTGATACTATCTGACACTTTCTGAAACTTTCTGACAATCACTGACACTCTCTGACACTCTCAGAAACTCTCAGAAAATCTCTGAAACTCTCTGACACTCTCTGACACTCTGTGACACTCTCAGAAACTCTCTGACACTCGCTGACACTCTCTGACTCTCACTGAAATTCTCTGATACTCTCTAACACTCACTGACACCATCTGACACTCTCTGAAACTCTCTGACACTCACTGACACTCTGTGACACTCTCTGAAACACTGTGACACTCTTTGACACTCTCTGACACTCTCTGACACTCTCAGAAGCTCTCAGAAACTCTCTGAGACTCGCTGACACTCTCTGACTCTCATTGAAAGTCTCTGATACTCTCTAACACTCACTGACACTAACTGACACTCTCTGAAACTCTCTGACACTCACTGACACTCTGTGACACTCTCTGAAACTCTCTGACACTCACTGACAATCTGTGACACTCTCTGAAACTCTATGACACTCTCTGACACTCTCGGACACTCTCTGAAACTCTCTGACTCTCACTGACGCTCTGTGACACTCTCTGAAACTCTCTGACACTCTCTGACACTCTCTGAAACTCTTCGGCACTCTCTGACACTCTCAGATACTGTCTGACACTCTCTGAAACTCTCTGACACTCTCTGAAATTCTCTGGCACTCTCTGACACTCCCTGACACTCTCTGAATCTCTCTGAAGCTCTCTGACACTCTGTGACACTCTCTGAAACTTTCTGGCACTCTCTGACACTCTGTGAAGATCTCTGAAACTCTCTGCAAATCTCTGACACTCTCTGAAACACTCTGACACTCTCTGAAACTCTCCGACAAACTCAGAAACTGTCAGAAACTCTCAGGCACTCTCTGACACTCTCAGAAGGTCTCTGAAACTCTCTGACACTATCTGAACCTCTCTGACACTCTCTGACACTGTCTGACACTCTCTGAAACTCTTTGACACTCTCCGACGCTCTCAGACACTGTCTGACACTCTCTGAAACTCTCCGAAACTCTCTGACACTCTCTGACACTCTCTGACACTCCCTGACACTCTCTGAAGCTCTCTGAAACTCGCTGACACTCTCTGACTCTCTCTGAAAATCTCTGACACTCTCTGACACTTTCGGAAACTCTCAGACATTCTATGACACTCTCTGACTCTCTCTGACACTCTCTGATACTCATTGACACTCTCTGAATCTCTCTGAAACTCTCTGACACTCTGTGACACTCTCTGAAACTTTCTGGCACTCTCTGACACTCTCTGAAGATCTCTGAAACTCTCTGATACTCTCTAACACTCACTGACACTAACTGACACTCTCTGAAACTCTCTGACACTCACTGACACTCTGTGACACTCTCTGAAACTCTCTGACTCTCACTGACATTCTGTGTCACTCTCTGAAACTCTATGACACTCTCTGACACTCTCTGACACTCTCTGAAACTCACTGACTCTCACAGACGCTCTGTGACACTCTCTGAAACTCTCTGACACTCTCTGACACTCTCTGAAACTCTTCGGCACTCTCTGACACTCTCAGATACTGTCTGACACTCTCTGAAACTCTCTGACACTCTCTGAAATTCTCTGGCACTCTCTGACACTCCCTGACACTCTCTGAATCTCTCTGAAGCTCTCTGACACTCTGTGACACTCTCTGAAACTTTCTGGCACTCTCTGACACTCTCTGACGATCTCTGAAACTCTCTGAAAATCTCTGACACTCTCTGAAACACTCTGACACTCTCTGAAACTCTCCGACAAACTCAGAAACTGTCAGAAACTCTCAGGCACTCTCTGACACTCTCAGAAAGTCTCTGAAACTCTCTGACACTATCTGAACCTCTCTGACACTCTCTGACACTGTCTGACACTCTCTGAAATTCTTTGACACTCTCCGACACTCTCAGACACTGTCTGACACTCTCTGAAACACTCCGAAACTCTCTGACACTCTCTGACACACTCTGACACTCCCTGACACTCTCTGAAGCTCTCTGAAACTCTCTGACACACTCTGACACTCTCTGAAACTCTGTGAAACTCTCTGACACTCTCTGACATTCTCTGAATCTCTCAGACACTCTCTGACACTCTCTGAAACTCTCTGACACGCTCTGACACTCTCTGAAACTCTCTGAAGCTCTCTGGCACTCTCTGAAACTCTCAGACACTCTCTGACACTCTCTGACACTCTCAGACACTCTCTGACACTCTCTGACACTCGGTGACACTCTCCGAAGCTCTCTGACGCTCTGTGACACTCTCTGAAACTTTCTGGCACTCTCTGAAACTCTCTGAAGATCTCTGACACTCTGTGACACTCTCTGAAACTTTCTGACACTCTCTGTCACTCTGTAACACTCTCCAAAACTCTATGACACTCTGTGACAATCTCTGAATCTCTCAGACAGTCTCTGACACTCTCTGAAACTCTCTGATTCTCGCTGACACTCTCTGATACTCTCTGACACTCACTGACACTCTGTGACACTCTCTGAAACTCTCTGACACTCTCTGACACTCTCTGAAACTCTTCGGCACTCTCTGACACTCTCAGATACTGTCTGACAATCTCTGAAACTCTCTGACACTCTCTGAAATTCTCTGACACTCCCTGACACTCTCTGACTCTCTCTGAAGCTCTCTGACACTCTGTGACACTCTCTGAAACTTTCTGGCACTCTCTGACACTCTCTGAAGATCTCTGAAACTCTCAGAAAATCTGTGAAAATCTCTGACACTCTCTGAAACACTGTGACACTCTTTGACACTCTCTGACACTCTCTGACACTCTCAGAAGCTCTCAGAAACTCTCTGAGACTCTCTGAGACTCTCTGACACTCGCTGACACTCTCTGACTTTCACTGAAATTCTCTGATACTCTCTAACACTCACTGACACCATCTGACACTCTCCGAAACTCTCTGTCACTCTCTGACAGTCTCTGACACTCTCTGAAGCTCTCTGAAACTCTCTGACACTCTCTGACACTCTCTGAAACTCTCTGAAACTCTCTGACACTCTCTGACATTCTCTGAATCTCTCTGACACTCTCTGACACTCTCTGAAACTCTCTGACACGCTCTGACACTCTTTGATACTCTCTGAAGCTCTCTGGCACTCTCTGAAACTCTCAGACACTCTGTGACACTTTCTGAAACTCTCTGATACTATCTGACACTTTCTGAAACTTTCTGACAATCTCTGACACTCTCTGACACTCTCAGAAACTCTCAGAAAATCTCTGAAACTCTCTGACACTCTCTGACACTCTGTGACACTCTCAGAAACTCTCTGACACTCGCTGACACTCTCTGACTCTCACTGAAATTCTCTGATACTCTCTAACACTCACTGACACTATCTGACACTCTCTGAAACTCTCTGACACTCACTGACACTCTGTGACACTCTCTGAAACACTGTGACACTCTTTGACACTCTCTGACACTCTCTGACACTCTCAGAAGCTCTCAGAAACTCTCTGAGACTCGCTGACACTCTCTGACTCTCATTGAAAGTCTCTGATACTCTCTAACACTCACTGACACTAACTGACACTCTCTGAAACTCTCTGACACTCACTGACACTCTGTGACACTCTCTGAAACTCTCTGACACTCACTGACAATCTGTGACACTCTCTGAAACTCTATGACACTCTCTGACACTCTCGGACACTCTCTGAAACTCTCTGACTCTCACTGACGCTCTGTGACTCTCTCTGAAACTCTCTGACACTCTCTGACACTCTCTGAAACTCTTCGGCACTCTCTGACACTCTCAGATACTGTCTGACACTCTCTGAAACTCTCTGACACTCTCTGACTCTCTCTGGCACTCTCTGACACTCCCTGACACTCTCTGAATCTCTCTGAAGCTCTCTGACACTCTGTGACACTCTCTGAAACTTTCTGGCACTCTCTGACACTCTGTGAAGATCTCTGAAACTCTCTGAAAATCTCTGACACTCTCTGAAACACTCTGACACTCTCTGAAACTCTCCGACAAACTCAGAAACTGTCAGAAACTCTCAGGCACTCTCTGACACTCTCAGAAGGTCTCTGAAACTCTCTGACACTATCTGAACCTCTCTGACACTCTCTGACACTGTCTGACACTCTCTGAAACTGTTTGACACTCTCCGACGCTCTCAGACACTGTCTGACACTCTCTGAAACTCTCCGAAACTCTCTGACACTCTCTGACACTCTCTGACACTCCCTGACACTCTCTGAAGCTCTCTGAAACTCGCTGACACTCTCTGACTCTCTCTGAAAATCTCTGACACTCTCTGACACTTTCGGAAACTCTCAGACATTCTATGACACTCTCTGACTCTCTCTGACACTCTCTGATACTCATTGACACTCTCTGAATCTCTCTGAAACTCTCTGACACTCTGTGACACTCTCTGAAACTTTCTGGCACTCTCTGACACTCTCTGAAGATCTCTGAAACTCTCTGATACTCTCTAACACTCACTGACACTAACTGACACTCTCTGAAACTCTCTGACAATCACTGACACTCTGTGACACTCTCTGAAACTCTCTGACTCTCACTGACATTCTGTGTCACTCTCTGAAACTCTATGACACTCTCTGACACTCTCTGACACTCTCTGAAACTCACTGACTCTCACAGACGCTCTGTGACACTCTCTGAAACTCTCTGACACTCTCTGACACTCTCTGAAACTCTTCGGCACTCTCTGACACTCTCAGATACTGTCTGACACTCTCTGAAACTCTCTGACACTCTCTGAAATTCTCTGGCACTCTCTGACACTCCCTGACACTCTCTGAATCTCTCTGAAGCTCTCTGACACTCTGTGACACTCTCTGAAACTTTCTGGCACTCTCTGACACTCTCTGACGATCTCTGAAACTCTCTGAAAATCTCTGACACTCTCTGAAACACTCTGACACTCTCTGAAACTCTCCGACAAACTCAAAAACTGTCAGAAACTCTCAGGCACTCTCTGACACTCTCAGAAAGTCTCTGAAACTCTCTGACACTATCTGAACCTCTCTGACACTCTCTGACACTGTCTGACACTCTCTGAAATTCTTTGACACTCTCCGACACTCTCAGACACTGTCTGACACTCTCTGAAACACTCCGAAACTCTCTGACACTCTCTGACACTCTCTGACACTCCCTGACACTCTCTGAAGCTCTCTGAAACTCTCTGACACACTCTGACACTCTCTGAAACTCTGTGAAACTCTCTGACACTCTCTGACATTCTCTGAATCTCTCAGACACTCTCTGACACTCTCTGAAACTCTCTGACACGCTCTGACACTCTCTGAAACTCTCTGAAGCTCTCTGGCACTCTCTGAAACTCTCAGACACTCTCTGACACTTTCTGAAACTCTCTGATACTATCTGACACTTTCTGAAACTTTCTGACAATCTCTGACACTCTCTGACACTCTCAGAAACTCTCAGAAAATCTCTGAAACTCACTGACACTCTCTGACACTCTGTGACACTCTCCGAAACTCTCTGACACTCGCTGACACTCTCTGACTCTCACTGAAATTCTCTGATACTCTCTGACACTCACTGACACCATCTGACACTCTCTGAAACTCTCTGACACTCACTGACACTCTGTGACACTCTCTGAAACTCTCTGACACTCTCTGATTCTCGCTGACACTCTCTGATACTCTCTGACACTCACTGACACTCTGTGACACTCTCTGAAACACTCTGACACTCCCTGAAACTCTCTGAAACTTACTGGCACTCTCTGACACTCTCTGAAGATCTCGGAAACTCTGAAAATCTCTGACACTCTCTGAAATTCTGTGACACTCTCTGAAACTCTATGACACTCTCTGACACTCTCTGACACTCTCTGAAACTCACTGACTCTCACAGACGCTCTGTGACACTCTCTGAAACTCTCTGACACTCTCTGACACTCTCTGAAACTCTTCGGCACTCTCTGACAATCTCAGATACTGTCTGACACTCTCTGAAACTCTCTGACACTCTCTGAAATTCTCTGGCACTCTCTGACACTCCCTGACACTCTCTGAATCTCTCTGAAGCTCTCTGACACTCTGACACTCTCTGAAACTTTCTGGCACTCTCTGACACTCTCTGAAGATCTCTGAAACTCTCTGAAAATCTCTGACACTCTCTGAAACACTCTGACACTCTCTGAAATTCTTTGACACTCTCCGACACTCTCAGACACTGTCTGACACTCTCTGAAACTCTCCGAAACTCTCTGACACTCTCTGACACTCTCTGACACTCCCTGACACTCTCTGAAGCTCTCTGAAACTCTCTGACACTCTCTGACACTCTCTGAAACTCTCTGAAACTCTCTGACACTCTCTGACATTCTCTGAATCTCTCAGAAACTCTCTGACACTCTCTGAAACTCTCTGACACGCTCTGACACTCTCTGAAACTCTCTGAAGCTCTCTGGCACTCTCTGAAACTCTCAGACACTCTCTGACAATTTCTGAAACTCTCTGATACTATCTGACACTTTCTGAAACTTTCTGACAATCTCTGACACTCTCTGACACTCTCAGAAACTCTCAGAAAATCTCTGAAACTCTCTGACACTCTCTGACACTCTGTGACACTCTCCGAAACTCTCTGACACTCGCTGACACTCTCTGACTCTCACTGAAATTCTCTGATACTCTCTAACACTCACTGACACCATCTGACACTCTCTGAAACTCTCTGACACTCACTGACACTCTGTGACACTCTCTGAAACACTGTGACACTCTTTGACACTCTCTGACAGTCTCTGACACTCTCAGGCACTCTCTGACACTCTCTGAGACTCGCTGACACTCTCTGACTCTCATTGAAAGTCTCTGATACTCTCTAACACTCACTGACACTAACTGACACTCTCTGAAACTCTCTGACACTCACTGACACTCTGTGACACTCTCTGAAACGCTCTGACACTCACTGACAATCTGTGACACTCTCTGAAACTCTATGACACTCTCTGACACTCTCGGACACTCTCTGAAACTCTCTGACTCTCACTGACGCTCTGTGACACTCTCTGAAACTCTCTGACACTCTCTGACACTCTCTGAAACTCTTCGGCACTCTCTGACACTCTCAGATACTGTCTGACACTCTCTGAAACTCTCTGACACTCTCTGAAATTCTCTGGCACTCTCTGACACTCCCTGACACTCTCTGAATCTCTCTGAAGCTCTCTGGCACTCTGTGACACTCTCTGAATCTTTCTGGCACTCTCTGATTCTCGCTGACACTCTCTGATACTCTCTGACACTCACTGACACTCTGTGACACTCTCTGAAACACTCTGACACTCCCTGAAACTCTCTGAAACTTTCTGGCACTCTCTGACACTCTCTGAAGATCTCGGAAACTCTGAAAATCTCTGACACTCTCTGAAATTCTGTGACACTCTCTGAAACTCTATGACACTCTCTGACACTCTCTGACACTCTCTGAAACTCACTGACTCTCACAGACGCTCTGTGACACTCTCTGAAACTCTCTGACACTCTCTGACACTCTCTGAAACTCTTCGGCACTCTCTGACAATCTCAGATACTGTCTGACACTCTCTGAAACTCTCTGACACTCTCTGAAATTCTCTGGCACTCTCTGACACTCCCTGACACTCTCTGAATCTCTCTGAAGCTCTCTGACACTCTGACACTCTCTGAAACTTTCTGGCACTCTCTGACACTCTCTGAAGATCTCTGAAACTCTCTGAAAATCTCTGACACTCTCTGAAACACTCTGACACTCTCTGAAACTCTCCGACAAACTCAGAAACTGTCAGAAACTATCAGGCACTCTCTGACACTCTCAGAAAGTCTCTGAAACTCTCTGACACTATCTGAACCTCTCTGACACTCTCTGACACTGTCTGACACTCTCTGAAACTCTTTGACACTCTCCGACACTCTCAGACACTGTCTGACACTCTCTGAAACTCTCCGAAACTCTCTGACACTCTCTGACACTCTCTGACACTCCCTGACACTCTCTGAAGCTCTCTGAAACTCTCTGACACTCTCTGACACTCTCTGAAACTCTCTGAAACTCTCTGACACTCTCTGACATTCTCTGAATCTCTCAGAAACTCTCTGACACTCTCTGAAACTCTCTGACACGCTCTGACACTCTCTGAAACTCTCTGAAGCTCTCTGGCACTCTCTGAAACTCTCAGACACTCTCTGACAATTTCTGAAACTCTCTGATACTATCTGACACTTTCTGAAACTTTCTGACAATCTCTGACACTCTCTGACACTCTCAGAAACTCTCAGAAAATCTCTGAAACTCTCTGACACTCTCTGACACTCTGTGACACTCTCCGAAACTCTCTGACACTCGCTGACACTCTCTGACTCTCACTGAAATTCTCTGATACTCTCTAACACTCACTGACACCATCTGACACTCTCTGAAACTCTCTGACACTCACTGACACTCTGTGACACTCTCTGAAACACTGTGACACTCTTTGACACTCTCTGACAGTCTCTGACACTCTCAGGCACTCTCTGACACTCTCTGAGACTCGCTGACACTCTCTGACTCTCATTGAAAGTCTCTGATACTCTCTAACACTCACTGACACTAACTGACACTCTCTGAAACTCTCTGACACTCACTGACACTCTGTGACACTCTCTGAAACTCTCTGACACTCACTGACAATCTGTGACACTCTCTGAAACTCTATGACACTCTCTGACACTCTCGGACACTCTCTGAAACTCTCTGACTCTCACTGACGCTCTGTGACACTCTCTGAAACTCTCTGACACTCTCTGACACTCTCTGAAACTCTTCGGCACTCTCTGACACTCTCAGATACTGTCTGACACTCTCTGAAACTCTCTGACACTCTCTGAAATTCTCTGGCACTCTCT
This sequence comes from Heterodontus francisci, assembly GCF_036365525.1. NCBI lineage: Eukaryota > Metazoa > Chordata > Chondrichthyes > Heterodontiformes > Heterodontidae > Heterodontus > Heterodontus francisci. The sequence goes on along the minus strand of NW_027141332.1, from coordinate 3,418,804 downwards.
GACACTCCCTGACACTCTCTGAATCTCTCTGAAGCTCTCTGGCACTCTGTGACACTCTCTGAATCTTTCTGGCACTCTCTGACACTCTGTGAAGATCTCTGAAACTCTCTGAAAATCTCTGACACTCTCTGAAACACTCTGACACTCTCTGAAACTCTCCGACAAACTCAGAAACTGTCAGAAACTCTCAGGCACTCTCTGACACTCTCAGAAGGTCTCTGAAACTCTCTGACACTATCTGAACCTCTCTGACACTCTCTGACACTGTCTGACACTCTCTGAAACTCTTTGACACTCTCCGACGCTCTCAGACACTGTCTGACACTCTCTGAAACTCTCCGAAACTCTCTGACACTCTCTGACACTCTCTGACACTCCCTGACACTCTCTGAAGCTCTCTGAAACTCTCTGACACTCTCTGACACTCTCTGAAACTCTCTGAAACTCTCTGACACTCTCTGACATTCTCTGAATCTCTCAGACACTCTCTGACACTCTCTGACACTCTCTGACCCTCTCTGAAACTCTCTGACACGCTCTGACAATCTCTGAAACTCTCTGAAGCTCTCTGGCACTCTCTGAAACTCTCAGACACTCTCTGACACTTTCTGAAACTCTCTGATACTATCTGACACTTTCTGAAACTTTCTGACAATCTCTGACATTCTCTGACACTCTCAGAAACTCTCAGAAAATCTTTGAAACTCTCTGACACTCTCTGACACTCTGTGAGACTCTCCGAAACTCTCAAACACTCACTGACACCATCTGACACTCTCTGAAACTCTCTGACATTCACTGACACTCTGTGACACTCTCTGAAACTCTCTGACACTCTATGAGTCTCGCTGACACTCTCTGATTCTCTCTGACACTCACTGACACTCTGTGACACTCTCTGAAGATCTCGGAAACTCTCTGAAAATCTCTGACACTCTCTGAAATTCTGTGACACTCTCTGAAACACTCTGACACTCGCTGACAATCTCCGACACACTCAGAAATTGTCAGAAACTCTCAGGCACTCTCTGACACTCTCAGAAAGTCTCTGAAACTCTCTGACACTCGCTGACACTCTCCGATTCTCGCTGACACTCTCTGAAACTCTCTGACACTCTCTGACACTGTCTGAAACTCTCTGAAACTCTCTGACTTTCACTGACGCTCTGTGACACTCTCTGAAACTCTCTGACACTCTCTGACACTCTCTGAAACTCTTCGGCACTCTCTGACACTCTTAGATACTGTCTGACACTCTCTGAAACTCTCTGACACTCTCTGAAATTCACTGACACTCTCTGACACTCCCCGACACTCTCTGAATCTCTCTGAAGCTCTCTGACACTCTCTGAATCTCTCTGAATCTTTCTGGCACTCTCTGACAATTTCTGAAGATCTCTGAAACTCTCTGAAAATCTCTTACACTCTCTGAAACTCTGTGACACTCTCTGAAACACTCTGACACTCTCTGACACTCTCCGACAAACTCAGAAACTGTCAGAAACTCTCAGGCACTCTCTGACACTCTCAGAAAGTCTCTGAAACTCTCTGACACTATCTGAACCCCTCTGACACTATCTGAAACTCTCTGACACTCTGACACTCGCTGACACTCTCTGATTCTCGCTTGCACTCTCTGATACTCTCTCACACTCACTGACACTCTGTGACACTCTCTGAAACTCTCTGACACTCTCTGAAACTGTCTGACACTCTGTGACAATCTCTGAAACTCTCTGACAAACTCACAATCTCTCAGACACTCTCTGACACTCTCTGACACTCTCAGACACTATCTGACACTTTCTGAATCTCTCGGACTCTCTCTGACACTCTCTGACTCTCTCTGACACTCTCTGATACTCTCTGACACTCTCTGAATCTCTCTGAAACTCTCTGACACTCTGTGACACTCTCTGAAACTTTCTGGCACTCTCTGACACGCTCTGAAGATCTCTGAAAGTCTCTGAAAAGCTCTGACATTCTCTGAAACTCTGTGACACTCTCTGAAACACTCTGACACTCTCTGACACTCTCAGACACTCTCTGACACTCTCTGACACATTCTGAAACTCTCTGACACAATCTGACACTTTCTGAAACTCTCGGACACTCTCTGACACACTCTGCAACTCTGTGACACTCTATGACGCTCTCTGACACTCTCTGAATCTCTCTGAAACTCTGTGACACTCTGTGACACTCTCTGAAACTCCCTGACACTCTCTGACCCTCTCTGAAACTTTCTGACTCTCTCTGACACTCTCTGAACATCTCTGAAACTCTCTGAAAATCTCTGAAACTCTCTGACACTCTCTGACTATCTCTGAAAATCTGTGACGCTCTCTGACACTGTCTGAAGCTCTCAGACACTCTCTGAACACCTCTGACACACTGTGAAACTCTCTGACACTCTGAAATTCACTGACACTCTCTGACACTCCCCGACACTCTCTGAATCTCTCTGAAGCTCTCTGACACTCTGTGACACTCTCTGAATCTTTCTGGCACTCTCTGACAATCTCTGAGGATCTCTGAAACTCTCTGAAAATCTCTGACACTCTCTGAAACTCTGTGACAATCTCTGAAACACTCTGACACTCTCTGACACTCTCCGACAAACTCAGAAACTGTCAGAAACTCTCAGGCACTCTCTGACACTCTCAGAAAGTCTCTGAAACTCTCTGACACTATCTGAACCCCTCTGACACTATCTGAAACTGTCTGACACCCTCTGACACTCGCTGACACACTCTGATTCTCGCTGACACTCTCTGATACTCTCTGACACTCACTGACACTCTGTGACACTCTCTGAAACTCTCTGACACTCTCTGAAACTGTCTGACACTCTGTGACACTCTCTGAATTTCTCTGACAATCTCTGAAACTCTCTGACAAACTCACAATCTCTCAGAAACTCTCTGACACTCTCTGACACTCTCAGACACTCTCTGAAACTCTCTGACACTCTCTGACGCTATCTGACACTTTCTGAATCTCTCGGACTCTCTCTGACACTCTCTGACTCTCTCTGACACTCTCTGATACTCTCTGACACTCTCTGAATCTCTCTGAATCTCTGTGACACTCTGTGACACTCTCTGAAACTTTCTGGCACTCTCTGACACTCTCTGAAGATCTCTGAAACTCTCTGAAAAGCTCTGACACTCTCTGAAACTCTGTGACACTCTCTGAAACACTCTGACACTCTCTGACACTCTCCGACAAACTCAGAAACTGTCAGAAACTCTCAGGCACTCTCTGACACTTTCAGAAAGTCTCTGAAACTCTCTGACACTATCTGAAACTCTCTGACACTCTCTGACACTCGCTGACACTCTCTGATTCTCGCTTACACTCTCTGATACTCTCTGACACTCACTGACACTCTGTGACACTCTCTGAAACTCTCTGACACTCTCTGAAACTGTCTGACATTCTGTGACACTCTCTGAAATTATCTGACAATCTTTGAAACTCTCTGACACTCTCTGACACTCTCAGACACTCTCTGACACCATCTGACACTCTCCGAAACTCTCTGTCACTCTCTGAAACTCCCTGACACTCTCTGAAGCTCTCTGAAACTCTCTGACACTCTCTGACACTCTCTGAAACTCTCTGAAACTCTCTGACACTCTCTGACATTCTCTGAATCTCTCAGACACTCTCTGATACTCTCTGAAACTCTCTGACACGCTCTGACACTCTTTGAAACTCTCTGAAGCTCTCTGGCACTCTCTGAAACTCTCATACACTCTCTGACACTTTCTGAAACTCTCTGATACTATCTGACACTTTCTGAAACTTTCTGACAGTCTCTGACACTCTCTGACACTCTCAGAAACTCTCAGAAAATCTCTGAAACTCTCTGACACTCTCTGACACTCTGTGACACTCTCCGAAACTCTCTGACACTCGCTGACACTCTCTGACTCTCACTGAAATTCTCTGATACTCTCTCACACTCACTGACACCATCTGACACTCTCTGAAACTCTCTGACACTCACTGACACTCTGTGACACTCTCTGAAACTCTCTGACACTCTCTGATTCTCGCTGACACTCTCCGATACTCTCTGACACTCTCTGAAATTCTGTGACACTCTCTGAAACTCTCTGACACTCTATGAGTCTCGCTGACACTCTCTGATACTCTCTGACACTCACTGACACTCTGTGACACTCTCTGAAACACTCTGACACTCCCTGAAACTCTCTGAAACTTTCTGGCTCTCTCTGACACTCTCTGAAGATCTCGGAAACTCTCTGAAAATCTCTGACACTCTCTGAAATTCTGTGACACTCTCTGAAACACTCTGACACTCGCTGACAATCTCCGACACACTCAGAAACTGTCAGAAACTCTCAGGCACTCTCTGACACTCTCAGAAAGTCTCTGAAACTCTCTGACACTCGCTGACACTCTCCGATTCTCGCTGACACTCTCTGAAACTCTCTGACACTCTCTGACACTGTCTGAAACTCTCTGAAACTCTCTGACTTTCACTGACGCTCTGTGACACTCTCTGAAACTCTCTGACACTCTCTGACACTCTCTGAAACTCTTCGGCACTCTCTGACACTCTTAGATACTTTCTGACACTCTCTGAAACTCTCTGACACTCTCTGAAATTCACTGACACTCTCTGACACTCCCCGACACTCTCTGAATCTCTCTGAAGCTCTCTGACACTCTCTGAATCTCTCTGAATCTTTCTGGCACTCTCTGACAATCTCTGAAGATCTCTGAAACTCTCTGAAAATCTCTTACACTCTCTGAAACTCTGTGACACTCTCTGAAACACTCTGACACTCTCTGACACTCTCCGACAAACTCAGAAACTGTCAGAAACTCTCAGGCACTCTCTGACACTCTCAGAAAGTCTCTGAAACTCTCTGACACTATCTGAACCCCTCTGACACTATCTGAAACTCTCTGACACTCTGACACTCGCTGACACTCTCTGATTCTCGCTTGCACTCTCTGATACTCTCTGACACTCACTGACACTCTGTGACACTCTCTGAAACTCTCTGACACTCTCTGAAACTGTCTGACACTCTGTGACACTCTCTGAAATTCTCTGACAATCTCTGAAACTCTCTGACAAACTCACAATCTCTCA